>NW_019154111.1:17817881-17927675 GCF_002288905.1 Enhydra lutris kenyoni | reverse complement strand
TTCCCCCTCTCTCTCTGCCTGCCTCTCTGCCTACTTGTGATCTCTGTCAAATAAATAAATAAAATCTTAAAAAAAAAAAAAAAAAAAGAATATCAAGAATAGAGACACCTGGGTGCCTCAGTCAGTGGGTTAAAGCCTTTGGCTCAGGTCATGATCCCAGGGTCCTGGTGTCAAGCCCCGCACCGGGCCCTCTACTTGGCAGGGAGCCTGCTTCCCCCTCTCTCTCTGCCTGCCTCTCTGCCTACTTGTGATCTCTGTCTGTCAAATAAATAAATAAAATCTTTAAAAATATAAATAAATAAAAAATTTTTAAAAAGAGATCAAGTGGTAGTAGCTACAGAAGTTTGGTGGATAAAGGAAAGGGAAAGTAATGTAATAGCAAATATAAAACAAATCTTCAAGCAAAACAAATTTGAAAAAGCAGCCATTCTACAAAATGAGGAAATTCCTATCTTCCCTATGTAATACCTGTTGCTAAAGGATTTTTCACTGATGCTTTCAGAGATTCCTTTATAGCCTTTATCTTATCCAGAAAAGCCAGAGATCCAGGCTTTGAATACTGTTTGGCTGGCTGCATTACATTATCATATTTAGTTAGATAGTGCTCTGTAGAACTTTCTGGAGAATATGAAACTTGTTTAGGCAACAAAGCTTCTTCCATGAGTGGTTCTTCATCTTCTGGTTCCACGTTTGATAAGCCCTGGTGACTTTCCTCCTTAGCATGTGTTGTATAGCCCTCACTGGATGGTTCAACTTCAGATTCATTATCTTCTGCTTGATCTGACTCTGGAAACTCTTCAGAGGGAAGTGGAATACTGATAATCCCAGAAGCATCTTTATTTTCTTCTGATGCATTCACAACATTCTCAGCATCAAATTCTTCTTCCTGATCAGACATTTTCCTGAACCAAGAAAAATAAATATATTTATTACACATAAAAATTTCTACACCAGATATCAAATTCATTGGTGGTATACAGCAATGTTTATAATACACTGTAATGCTCCTTGTTATTTTGTTTTAAAATACTGATTATTTTAATAATGGCATCAAGTAAAAGCATTGGTGAATTTTTAATAAAAACACCACAGAAAGTAAAAATTAAACCAAAAGAGAGCCTCAAAACATAATCAATTTGAGAAAAATCTACTGTCAAGAATATACTGAAAAACAGGGGCACCTGAATGGCTCAGTCGGTTGGGGGTCTGCCTTCAGCTCAGGTCATGATCCCCCGAGTCCTGGGATGAAGCCCTGCCTTGGGCTCCCTATTCGGCAGGGAGTCTGCTTCTCCCTCTGCCTGCTGCTCCCCGTGCTTATGCATGCTCTCACTCTCGCTCTCACTCTCATTCTACCTCAAATAAATAAATAAAATCTTAAAAAGAAAAAAGAATATATTGAAAAATATTTTAAAATATACTGTCGCCTCTTCCTTATTAAAAAGAACAATGCCTTGTGAAAGGACTTATTTGAATAGTTTGTTGTTTTTTTCCTGAACACAAACTAACACAGGATTTATGCTTCTGGGATTACAACTGATTAGAAGCTCCAAGGAATCTCCCAGCTCCACAGCAACCATACCCTGGATAGTATCACTCTCTGTAGTAGTTTTGTTCTCACAAACTGTAGCAAGTCTCCAAGGACCTTTGTTCCCCAAAACAAACAGATCAACAAACAAATGTGGGTTGATCTTGGAGCTGATTAGGGCATGAGGTACAGCAACCAAGAGCTTTGGCTTGGGAGACCGTAGGACAGCATCCAGGACGTGGGCCAGAGTGGGCTAGGGCAGCCGACCGCCAGGCTTCAGGGGCAGGAGCTGGATCAGAGCAGTGAGGAGCCCGTCTGTGGGACGGATACCTATAGAAGCTGGCAGCCAGGAAGGGAGGGCAGAAGTGACCTTGAGGCATATTTCTGTAACAGCAGGGGCAGATTAAAATTCAGAACAGTAGTGAGGTGAAAAAGCTGTGTCTGGGGCTAACAAATTCAGCACAAATCCTTACAGAGAAAAAAAATAATAACCTTAGTCACTGAAGTTGTCTCGCTGCTAGATGACAAATTTCCAAAAATATGGAATATCTGGAATAAAAATATGTATGTGTTGAATTAAATGAATATACCATTAGAGTTGAGGAGAGAATTAGTAAACTAGAAGATAAAGAAAAGGATTTTATATAGAATGCCGCAAAGAGATAAGGATATGAAAAGTATGAGAGATTAAGGACCATGCAAAAGAGAAAAAGTCTAGCATATTTTACTGCTAAGGGTATCTTCACTTAAGCTGAGAATGCTTTTGTACTTTTGAAATAAAAAATAACAACCGAGACAATATGTGGCCTGAGAAGCCCTTTCCAAAAAGAGTCTGTCAGCCCCTGATCTGATATATGCCAAATTGGAAACCCAGAGAAAACAAAAAGAAGAGAGAAAATATTTTTAAAGGTGATGGCTGAGAATCTTACAAAACTGATGAGAAATATGAATCCAAACAGCCAAGAGGCATAACGTAAATATATGCCCAATGGGATAAGTAAAAATAATTCAAAACCATATAATTCAAAGCCAATGATTCAAAGCCACATACATTGTAATTACATTACAGAGTAACAAAAAGAAGATATGGAAAGCATATAGTGATAAAGGATATATCATCTACTGCTTTGAATAATAATAATAATTTGCTAACATTAATACAAAGGAAAGAAAGGAAATACAAAGGAAATTAATACAAAGGAAAGAAAGGAAAGATTTCTCATCAGAAGTATAGAAGCCAACATAACAATGGACTAATTAAAAGAAGATAACTATCAACCTAGAATTGTGCACCTAGCAAATTTCTCTTTTAAGAAAAAAAAAATAGGGGCACCTGGGTGGCTCAGTGGGTTAAGCCGCTGCCTTCGGCTCAGGTCATGATCTCAGGGTCCTGGGATCGAGCCCCGTGTCGGGCTCTCTGCTCAGCAGGGAGCCTGCTTCCTCCTCTCTCTCTCTGCCTGCCTCTCTGCCTGCTTGTGATCTCTCTCTGTCAAATAAATAAATAAAATCTTTAAAAAAAAAAAAGAAAAAAAATAGAAATATTTACAGATAAGTTATACCACAATACCTGCTCTAAAGAAAGTTCTAAGGGGTACACTTAAAGAGGAAAATGGGCTCAAAAGATGTTCAAAGTGCAAAAGGAAAAGTGAACAAATAAATTACAAGCATATGGGTAAACACAAATACTGTCAACACAAAATAACAGTAGAAAATTGAAATATTAGACAATAAGAATATATAATTGGGAAGGGAAAGATGAGAATGAACGGTTCTCAAATTCTTATACTGTTTACAAAATTGAAGGCTATGATATTCTTAACCCCAGACTTTGTGAAATTAAATATACATACCTGAATTTCAAGTACAACAACAACAAAAAAATGAAAGCTTTACACTTCCAAAATAATAAAGAAAAAAGAAAAATGAGAAAAAACAAATAAAAACTCAAATTTTAAAAATTAAGAAACCTCTTTAGGTTCTCACCTACAAAAAAATTTTCCTTTTGGCTATTTTCTCCTATAATAGGACTTAATGGCCTGATTAAAGAAAGAGAATCATAAAGAAGCCCTGACTCCTGGCAACATACTCCTCCCACCCCTTTGGAGAGGCTGAGGTCATGCTTTTGTTTCTATCTGGTGGGTCATCCTTCCAGCAAAATAGCCAAGATGTCATCTTCTAAAACAGAAACAAAATCAAGAATGTCTGCTCTTCAAAAAAAACATAACCAGAAAACTAAAGGGACAAACCATAGCCTGGGAGACAATTTTTTGCAAAGCTTCTATCTGATCAAGGACTTGTAACCAGAATATATAGAGAACTCTCACAATTCAATAAGAAAAGAGTAACAGTTTAAAAGTGAGTAAAATAGTTCAACAGGCAAGTCAACAAGAGTACATACAGAAAGCAAAGAGGCGGGGACAGGACTGGAGTGGCACAAGTGTGATGTCGCACCTGCACAGAGCCACACTTGCAGGTGCACCTGAAGATAAATCCCTCCTCAAATTTGGGGCCTAGCTGTCTCAGTTGCCTCAGTCTAGCCCTGGTCCCGAGAACAAGCACATGAAAAGATGCTCAATATCATTAGTTATTAAAGAAATGCAACTTCATATATATATTCTTTAGCCCAACAATGTCAAGTGCTGGTGAGTATGAAGACAAGTAGAACTTATAGCTTGATGGTGGAAACGAAAATTGGTACATTTGAAATAACTTATTTTTCTTATAAAATTAAACATACATGTATCATATGACCCAGCAATCTATGTTCTTTACCCAGATAGAATGAAAAACTACATTCATACCAAATTTGCAGACACAAGTTTATAAAGCCTTTATTCTTTTTTTTTTTTTTTTTAAGATATTGTGTATTTATATGCCAGAGAGAGCATGAGCACAAGCAGGAGGAATGTCAGGCAGAGGGAGAAGCAGGCTCCCCGTTGAGCAGGGAGCTCGTTGCGGGACTTGATCCCAAGACCCTGAGATCATGACCTGAGCTGAAGGCAGACGCTTAATGGACTGAACCACCCAGGCATCCATAAAGCCTTTATTCTTAATCACCCAACACCGGAAACAACACAAGTGTTCCTCTGTTGAGGCATGGATCCTCATACTATGAGACAGTCACAAAATGGACTACTACTCATCAAGAAAAAGGAATAAACTATTGATACAACATGGATGAATCTCAAATGGATTATGCTAAGCCAATTCTAAAAGCTACATACTGTATAATTCAATTAAGTGGAAAAGCAAAGCTGATGGTTCACAACCTCTCGAGTTCCGTGGGGGATAAAAGCTGATACTGAGCCCCAACCATGGACTCCAAGGAGAAACTAAAGAAAGAGGCAGCACTCCAGATTTGTAGGTGGCAAGTTTAATAAGCGAGGGACCTTACACACTAGGCACATCTTTGGCAGCTGCAAGACAGTAGATCTCTGGACCCACTAGCCAGAATCTTAAAGAGTTTATCTAAAGAGACCTTTATTGGGTTCAGTCAGGTATCCAGTCCAGATGGTCTCAATTACACATTACTCTCTGGGTCCTTGAAGCAGCCCGTAGCTAGGGGCCTTGGGTGGGAGGCCCATTCCAAGGACAGGGGAGGAGACTGTGATTGCCCCAGTTCAGTTCACTGGTCAACCAGCAATCACACCTCCATGACTGCTTCCAACGAAAACACATGCCAGTACCTACATCGTTACAGGTACAACTACATATTTATATAGGGACAGAATAACTGTGGAAGATAAAGGGCAGAGGGGAGGACATGGGTGTAAAACAGAATTTCACTGTTCATTCTTTGTACTGTTTGAACTTTCTACCTTTTACATTTGCCTATTCAAATGTAAATGTTTTAATCTTAAAAAAACTGTTCAAAAAGAAAAAAGAAGTCCCTATTATGATTGCATACAAAAATGTCCCTCTTGATCATAGGGGAAGGGAGGGAAAAAGGAAACAAGATGAAACCAGAAGAGACAAACCATAGGAGACTGTCAATCTCCGGAAAGAAACTGAGGGCTGCTGGAGGGGAGGGGGAGGGTGGGAGAGATGGGGTGGTTGGGGGTTGGACATTGAGGAGGGTATGTGCTATGGCAAGAAAAAAAAAAAAAAAGTCCCTCTTTCACCGACAAAGCATGATTTCACTGATGTATCTAGAATGTTAGCGTAACCGGTAAGGCAAGGCTCCAGTTTTGCCTTCTACCAAATACACCTGTTGAATTTTTAAGTTTTTAGGAGGCACGGCAAAGACCACGGGAGGAGAGGAGGAGTGCGCCAAGGAGGAAGGCGTGAAAGCCCTCTATTGGCTCGACTGGAAATGTCGCCATGGATGCCTACACGTCTTCTAATGTCAGATCTGGGTTACACACAGGTGTTGCTTTACTGTCACTTAAGATAAGCACTCCGGGTGGGAGATGTTTCCGAACCCCAAATATGAGATACAGAGCCAGGAAAGGAACCAAGAAAAATGGGATGTTTTGCACGATTTCTGAAGTAGAGGTGGAACATTGTCCAGCGGCCACGCAGTCCGCAGAGCCAAGGCGGGACCAGCGCCCCGCACAAAGTTCCGGGAGTCCCGCGCCGCCGTCACCAGTCCAAGGCCGGTCTGAGGGTGGGGCCGGGAGAGGGCAGCCCAAACCTGTCCTCCTACCTGACTGAGAAACGCAGCTACTCGGGTCGCAGAGGTTTCTCAAGAACCGCTCCGAGGAAGCAGCGTCCACACCCGCCGCATTCTCTGTTGCCTGCCATATCCTAGCAACCGCCCTACCACCGCCTCCTCCCGCCGGACACCGATCCCGCGAGAAGAGGCGGTGCTCGCGTTGGGAAGAAACGCAGGGGAGGGGAAGGCGGGGCCGGGGTCTGGCGGCGGGCGGAGCAGTTAGGCAGAGGGAGGGGCGGGAGGAGGAAGGCGGTGGGGAGGGCTGTCGCGTGCAGGTTATTTAGATCCCAAAGTGAATGGGATGCTACTTTCCAAACTTCTCTTCCACGTGTGAAAGGGCTCAGTTCTCCCAACCAAACGCTGACGGCAATTTGGCTTACAGATACAAACAATCGGGTTTGGCGAAAATGTAAATATCAAATGAGAGTGAAGATTTGGACGTAAAAGAACACAGTTGTACACAGAAGGTGCCTACTTGCATTTATTAAAATTAGAACTTGGTTCTTAGTTTTTCGGCAGCCAAAGAGAAAAACGGAGACAGGAGCTATTCCCTCTTTTAAGTCAGGAGAAGAAAAGTTTTGTTAATCACCTAATTTTAAAGGTTTTTTTCTATCACTATAAATTCTTTAAGAAGGTTTTTAAAGAAGCACATGTTATTGGGGGAAAGGATCAATTATGTTCCTATTGCAAATGTAGTGGTAACTATCATGTGGCTTCATAATAATGGCTAATATTATTTGTTACTAAGCACTTCACATATATTTCTAATTTAACTCTTACAAGGATTTTATTGATTAACCTCACTTTACCAATGAGGAAACTAAGGCTCAGAGAGGTTTTGTGGGGGAGCCAGGATTAAACCCAAGCAGTCTGATTCCAGAGCCTCCATCCTAAACCACTATTTTATGCTGTTTGCTTTAACACCCTTTGATATTTAAGAAGCATGTAAGATTAAGTGATTAAAGTTTTTGTTGTCTGTAGTACAAATCCATTCTTCCTTCATAATGTTCAGTGCCTTCATTCCTTTATAGCATTCCGCTGAAACTGCATTCTCATCTCCTCAATAACTTCCTAATGTCCAATTTCATTTTTCCCTAACGTCTTCATTCCATTTTATGACATATTTCTTATCAGAACAATATAAAATATGCATTATATTCTCAAATATAACAGGCTTTAATAATGGTTTTAAATAAAAGCAAATGTGTTTAAATCACTTCATGAAGCCACCATGCATAAAGAGCAAAGACGGGGAAGCATTCATATAACTGCTCGGGTTAGTTCTTCATGGGTAAACCAGGTAAATCATAATGTATCTTATATTTTATTAGTAATGAGAATTCCACTGGTTTAAAGACTCACCTTCTTGGTCTCTTTAAAATGTATTGTTTGTTGTCCTCAATGTTAGGGACAGTATGAAAAAACTAGGTTTAAGCATACAGGCAGGAGATGGAGGGAAGAAAACCTGGTGGTAGAGAACTTTTAAGTACTTCACAGTGTTACGTGTGACTTGATAACCACTGTATGTTCCTATTTTATTTACGGTTGGCTGTGGAGATGATCTTATACAACTCAGTCTTACAATATGGGCCTAAATTGGTAGGCTTCTGAGGTAGTGTCTGCAGGAGGAAATGGTTATTACTTACCAAACACACACACACACACACACACACACATATTATATACACACAAATATATAATTGTTTGGTTATACAAAATAAATGTGAAAGCAAACTGAAAACAACCAATAGGAAAAAGGCTCTCAATTCTGAAAGTAGCAAAGTAATTTTTATATTTCATTTTATATTTTACTTTTCACAATAAACTTGTGCATTTTCTCAGGAATTACTGCCCCAAATTACTTATCTTTCTCATGACACATCTACTTTATTTATCTCAGTATTTATTTATACAATAAATATTTCTTTTAATGTGCTTTTATTTCTACAAAGATGCCACCTAGTGGCTTTATGAAATCAAGCATCTCAAAGTATTTCCCATTGTTACAAATACATGAGTTAGAGAAAATATTAGAATTTAGAAAACCTGAAAATTATGCCTTTGGATTAAATTTGGATCATACCACTATGAGCTTGTTAAAGAGACTATATAAATACAGATCCATAGTCCCTTTTCTGAAACTTTAAGGGACAGATATGTTTAAATTAATTCAGATTTTTTAAAGGTGATATGGGCATATACTGTATATTCTGCAACACTGTCAGAACATCTGGGGAAGTAGTCCAGGATCAAATACATTAAGAATTCTGTGGCAAAAATGTATTCGTATTCACACATTAAAGTGAGATAAGGACCACAAATAGCTTTATGTCAATTCAGGTCAGATTTTACTTCCAAATGAGTTATGAAAAAGTTTGGTTTTATCCAGGTATAGAAAAAGAGAATGATGTGAAATATTCTGTCATACAATAGTATGAGTATGAGAGGCATTTAGATTAATAGTATGAGAGCCATTTAGAAATGCCTAAAATGGTCATCTGAAAAAAAACGTATTTGAAGATCATGAGAAATCCCAAAAAAGAATCTCTGCAATGCTTTTCATTTAGAGTCATATACAAAAAGAGGTTAATTCATCATAAATTCCATCTAAGCACACTACAAAAACTTAGCTACTAACATAAACCAAAAGATCACTTTGAAAACTTGCTATTAGAGCCATCTGGGTGGCTCAGTGGGTTAAAGTCACTGCCTTCGGCTTAGGTCATAATCCCAGAGTCCTGGGATCTGGCCCCGAATCTGGCTCTCTGCTTGGCAGGGAGCCTGCTTCCACCTCTCTGCCTACTTGTGATCTCTGTCAAATAAATAAATCTAAAAAAATCTAATTTTATTTTAGATTTAATTTATTCTTTTGGCAGACAGAGATCACGAACTCATTATTAGCAATGCGTGGCAAGGTAAATTTGAGTTTTATAGCACATTCAAAAATTTGTGTCTTGTGTGTGTGTGTGTGACTGGTATGTTCCCTTTCCCCTGCCCTATGGTTATGGAAGCATGAGTTGAAATGGCATCATCCTCAGCCCAGATCCCTTATGTAACTCTTTTGAGAACTGTAAACCCTCATTAGCCATGCACTATGAATAAGAAACAAACTTCTGTTAAGACATTAGGATTTAGGGGTAACCTATTCTAATTTACTGTTTTTCTCACTATTTTCTTTCACTAAGTAGTTTTGGTTTATTCCCTCTCTAAATACTGAGTTTCAAATAAATTTCTCCAGTCCCTATCATAAATTCAAATCATCTATCACATTCCCACTTTGATTTCTTGTGAATTATATTAAAAATAAACATCTTCAGGGGTGCTTGGGTGGTACAGTCAGTTAAGCCTCTGCCTTCCGCTCAGGTCATGATCTTAGGGTCCTGTGATCAAGCCCTGCATCAGGCCTCCTGCTCAGCGGTTTCCTTCTGCCTCTACCCTTCACCCCAACTTGTGCTCTCTCTCTACTCTCTCTCAAATAAAATCTTTTCTAAAAAGAAAATAAACTTCTTCATCCCCCTGTAAGCCAAATTTCTATCTTCTCATTTACTGCTTTCTCAAAACATTAGTGTTACTATTATTATAGCATAGGCTATAATCCCATTGAGTACTGAGTTCTAAAGGAAATTCTGCCCTCAGATGGAAAATACTCATAGTATGTTCCTCAATTTGCTGCTTTACCCTAGACACCAGAACACACTCACACAGATGGTTTCTCTAACTCCTATTTGTTTATATAACCATAGAGCCTGGGAGGAAAAAGAAAAAGTGGGTATTAGCCAAGATATGGGTATTTTCCCATACAGAACATTGTTGATTTCCTCCCTTTGACAGAGAAAACATGAAGGTGCAGCACATGTCTTCCAGCGATTGAGGCCTGATGTAGGTAACAGGGAAATGGCAACTCTGAAACAGTCTGCTCTGTGGTTGGAGCACATGTGAAGCAAGGTCCTTTAAGACCTGAAAATCTTGGCTTCGGAAAACAGTGAAACTGATCTCTTAAACTTCATGGGAGAGTTCCTGGATATACAGAAGAACATGAACTATCTGGAATACCATCTTGAAAGTCAGAAGGAATTCCAACGGGAATGTTTGAAAAGCCTGCTAAAGCGTCAGGTGAAGACTTAACTTCTGAAGGCAACACAGCAACCCTCCCCATTGTAGGAGGTCCCAAAGTCAGCTATGAAAGACTGATCTTACTTTTATCTAGTATGCTAATCCTCACTGTTGTGCTTGAAAATAAATCCGCTTTCCATTATAACAGCAGCAAAAAGCTCAATTAGCTTCACTTCTTTAACTGCACTTTAAGATTAGAAAAGGGAATGATAATGGTAAGCTCCTTTTCTTCCATCCCCCAATTCTGAGAAGCTGGGGTGTGGGGAGGAAGTAGAATAATGGAGAATGAAAGGACACAGGAAACCTGAGGCCTGGTGGCTCACAATGGCTGCCACTGCTGACATCATAGCCTTTCTACTCAGATAAGACCATTTCTGTTACTTCCGGTGTGGAAATGATGGCACCCCTCAATGCTGAGCCTTACTTACTCCACTGGGTGCCACATACCATTAGCCTATGATAGTCACAGTTTATACCTGTTACCTTTATGACATTATTAATACTTCTTTGATCTCTCAAAATCATTACAGGTTGAACAAAAAATTATATATCATCCTAGATACAAATCATTTCTATCCCAAAGGAAAGAATGGGATAAATTTGAATATTCTGCAATCAGTTCACAGAAGAAAGGGAGTGTCAACTTTGCTGCCACTTTCTTGTTTGCAAAGCTCAAACTGATTAGCTTCTTTTTCTTTTGAAGTGGCTGGTGTGTGATTAATCTGAATGAAACCTAAGACGCCTAGGAGGAATTGAAATGGGCCATTCTGAAAATTACTCAAGTTAGTCTAGAAGCCACTCAGCAACACTGAATATCTTTAAATGGAAGAATCACTTGTAAATGGATCAGGAAAGCCTAATCTGGACGTTACAGAGCAACCAGAAAATTTTTTGAAGGAGTAAAAACTATCAGATGTAAGGTGTATGGGCAGTTGGAATGGCAGTTAATAAATGTAAAAACATGCCCCACACAAAAATGCCTTTTAAATACCTACCCCATTTATATTATCTACCTATAATCCATATGAAGATATTTGTACAAAATGAAATCCAGTTTACTATCTTTGTTCCTATTTGTTCTTTATAGTCATTTTGACAAAACAAATCAAGAAAGCAAGAAATAGGTTATTTTAGTACAGTCCCTATGGTATAGGCAGGAGTGACAGCAATGCAAGAATATTCATAAAAATAATATAATGGTTAGGAACATGAGTTCTGTAGCAAGACTCCCAGATTCAAAATTTAGCTCCACATCTTACTAGCTAGCTACAGGACCTCGGTTAATTAGTACACCACTTATTCACCTGTTTTTCCAAGGTGCCTGTGTTGCCTATGGTGGCCTACGATTGCAGAACACTGCTCACACTGAATTTTGGTTTCCTTACCTGGAGAAATGGAGACAATTTACAGGATCACTCTTTTAGGAGTTGTAGTGCAGATTTAAGAGTGAAATTAGTCAAGTACTTAGACCAGTACCTGGCAAACTAACAAATATTAATTATTGTTATTATATTATTACTATACTACTACTATTCTACCACTAGCATTTCTAATGCAAACATCAATATGGTCCCCTTTTTATTAACAGCTACAGGAACCCTGTTTGTAAAATATATGATGCCCAATAATCGTGGGAGGTGAGACTAGAAAGTCTGATAGAGACATCAAGCCATCTTTGTGTTCATGTGCTCAAAGGACCTAAAAAAAAAGTGGTTGATTAGGAAATCTGCTTGAATTATCTATACAGATATACTTTAAGATCATGTATTTTTTTACATCTGTATGTATTATATTTAAAGCAAATATTTAGGACTGAAAAGGAAGTTATAAATCATAAGTTCTACTTTTTTTTACAAAGAAGGAAATAGGTCAATCTGGCAGGTTGACAACTTGCCTCCACTTGAGCTCTTGATGGCACTGGGACCATGGGATGAGAACCCCTGGACCTCTGACTCCCTCTAAAGCTTTTCCACTTTCCCCACAGAAGCCTTCTCTTGCATTCTGACTGCTGAAAAGTAACTCAATCCACCTCAATTAATGCTTATTTACCATTCAATTTACAGCTCTGTAAGGGGAGAAATATATCAGAAAAAAAAAATTTCTCATTCTGAAAATTCTGAATGATTCTGCTTTGCCACAAGGGATAGCAAAGGACACAAAAACATATGTGTACAAACACACACAAAAGTACTATCTTTGAAGTTAAAAAATACCAAATTTAAGTACTGAGGACACATGAAAAGTAATTTATGCCAACTGTTTCTTCCCTTGAATTAGCATTTATCTTAGGTTTGATACTCAACTGCACTCATATTGGAAACTTAGTGAAAACTACCTCGTGATTCCACTTTGAAGTTACAACCTATGTATGACTAAGATGTTCTGAATATAAGCCTATCTATCTGTATGTCAGATAAACTTTAGAAACTCTTGATATCTCTCCTTTTACATATACTCAATCTCTATCCTGTAAGCTTTGGTTGATCAAGAAAACTAAAGGCTAAGGAACAGAAAGCTAACTTCTTTAAATAACACAAATGGAAAAGTTTTTCCAACTACCACTGTAAGAAATTTTTTCTTTCAAGAAAGAAATTTTTCTTTCAAATACCAAATCAATTTCCTCAACTGTACAACTATAATTTGATGGCTTTTACTCTTACTACTTCACTTTAGTGACCTATAAATTTATCTAAACAATAATAATAATTAAGTATCTTTCCTGTTTTTTTTTTTTCTTTTTTTCAAGATAAAAATCATTAAATAATCTGTTGAAGACACCACTATAAATACTTAACATTTTGGTTATGGCTTCTGTGCTGAAAATCTACAGGAATTTTTCCAATTAACTTTCAAATCTTTCTACAACCTTTCTGTAAAAAAAAGACAAAAAACAAGTAACAAAAAATCTTTGAGATAATTTAAAAGAATGCTTTACATATCAAAAATGGATTCACAAGTCCTTATTACCATAGTCATCAATTTTAAGAAGTGTCCTAAATATGTTCTGTATTAGTTTTCTTGATTATAAGATGTCAATAATATAGAAACATTTTTAATAGAACATTTAATTACATCCATTTCCCATCAACACACTAATCATTTAATGATGATTATATTGGCCATTTCCATTGGTTGGCAGGAGGCTCTTCCACTAAAGGCTCCCATGGTTTCCACTGTAACATTTTTCTTGCCAGACTTAGTTCATTTTCAGCCTGTTAATAAAAATTTTTAAAAAATCATTTGATTACACTAACAGATATTTATCATAGCTAGTGATTGAAATACAGTTATTAAAACCATTTTCATGTTAATACCTAATAAGCTATTCTACCATCAAATGTTGAACACTATTAATAAAATTATCTTAATTCTCATAGCTACATAATCATGAGCAAGAAAGGATGGCTTTTGATATTTTCTATTTGATTAAAATTTGCTATTAGAGTGTTCAAAAATTTACTTGGTGAATTTTCAATCTTAATTGTCTGTTTCACCATTAGACTATAAATTCTTTGAGAATGAGAAGAATATCTCTTACCTATGAAAATGGCTTTCAAGCTTTATTTTATCATGGCCCACAGTAAAACACAACAAATTCTATTAAAGGATCCATAATATGCACATAAAACAAAACTAAAAATATCATTATGTTTACTAGCTATGATACATTATTTTCTATTTTTTTTTTTAAATGCTAGTCATAACCCATCTATCTGACTTCCTGACCTATAATCACTTGAGACCCACAGTTTGTAAAACAATAATCTATGGAGTGTAGAATATCATAGGGGCACAAAATTTACTGATTGAATTAATTTCCTTAGTCAGATTATGTTACATTTAACTTTTTCCCTTCAAACAAATTTGTAACTATTTAACAAATACTTTAGGTTCTTTTTATTTCACATTTTTATACAACAAAAAGACCTATGACAACTTCTGCTAACTTAGAAGAACACTGTTAAACACTTGTCAGGAGGTCAGAAAAGGAATTCAAATACAGAATAAGTGCCAGATTCCATCACAGACTGTAATTCTTTAAGAAAGGCAATGCCTCATTTATGCCAGTGGGTCAAAACAGCCAATCTATGTTTAGCATCAAGTCTAAAATGTATACAAACAATGAGTTAGAAAATACCATAAATACTAATTTAAAATATCCCTAACAATGGCTGTTTCCCTGACAGCCCTCTGGCCTGGGTCTGTTGACCATTCATGCTTTCTTTAAGCCCCAAAGGCATCGTGTAGTGTGGGGAGGGTGCCTAACCCTAAACCATCACGAGGTCAACCCCATTTCAGGTAGCTGGACTCAGCTGCATGAGAGCTCTGTTGCCCATTCCTGGTCTCTTCCTTACCTCTAACACAGCACCTTTTCCTCCTTCTTCTATCATCCCTCTAAAAATGGGCTGTCAAAAATGGTAGCTACTAGGGCACCTGGGTGGCTCAGTGGGTTAGGCCTCTGCCTTCGGCTCGGGTCGTGATCTCGGGGTCCTGGGATTGAGCCCCGCATCTGGCTCTCTGCTCGGCAGGGAGCCTGCTTCTTCCTCTCTCTCTGCCTGCCTCTCTGCCTACTTGTGATCTCGCTGTCTGTCAAATAAATAAATAAAATCTTAAAAAAAAAAAAAAATGGTAGCTACTACCTACATGTGACTATTGAGTAGGCATTTGAAATGCAGCTAGTTCAAATTCAGACATGCTGCAAGTATAAAGTACACAAAAGATTTTAAAGACTTCATATAAAAAAGAATATAAAATATAACAATATTTTTATATTGGTTATAGGTTTCAATTAATGTTTTAAATATTTTAGGTTAAGTAAAACATTACTAAAATTTAAGCTTAATACTGCCAATGAAATTGTAGAGATGGCACAGCTGACTTAAAATAGCTATTGCACCCTAAGACTGTAACTGCATAATAAATTAATGTGTAAGTTAAACTAATCATGATCAAAGTGAGATCTGACAAAAAAGAAAAAGGAACAGGAAAAGGGCAATAGTAAGTTAGGCAGCAAATTGCCATATGGTACAACAGCTGGTGAATGAATAGAAGGCCAAGAAAATCAGCCTCTGAATGACTGAAATAGTCTACATTCATAAAAGGCCGGATGAATGCCCTATTCCTCTTTTAACAGAGCCATCTAACAATTCTTTTGAATTTGTGTATCATGTCTGTTGGTGATATACCTCCCTAATCACCAATACTACCCACTATATCCTTTTATTTGTCCTTTAATAAAACTGAAGAAATGGTTTTATTTTCTTTAAATTAAAAAAAAAATTAAATGAAACAGAATTGAGTGTCAGATGGCTTCTAAGGGTAGATGTCTGAACCTGTAATACTGTGGCAGGGAGGTGGGTGGTGAAGTGGTGGGGCAAAGCGGAGAATGTGATTTGACCAAATAAAAATTTAAAACATCTTTACATATGAGAGAAAATATTCAGTTGAAGTCAAAAGGCAAAGAGGAGACTAAAAATATGTGCAGATAATATAGCAAAAGTTTAAGGTTAATATCTCTTTTATTTTAAAAAACATTCAAAGAAATATAGAAGATAAATGCTAATAAATAAATAAAATCTTAAAAAAAAACAAATGATAGAGTAAAAACATGAATGATGTAATATATAAAACACAAAATACAAGAACATATTTTAAGCTTAACCTTATTAATAATTGGGGGAAAAATGCACAACTTAAAAAAAGGCACAGGGGGCGCATGGGTGGCTCAGTGGGTTAAAGCCTCTGCCTTTGGCTCAGGTCATGATCCCAGGGTCCTGGGACCTAGCCCCACACTGGTCTCTCTGCTCAGCAGGGAGCCTGCTTCCTCCTCTCTCTCTGCCTGCCTCTCTGCCTGCTTGTGATCTCTGTCTATCAAATAAATAAATAAAATCTTAAAAAAAAAAAAAGCACAGATGTGTTAATCAAAGTAAAAAATAAAAATACATTTTCATTTTATGATTTTGTGATTCAAAAAACCTGTATTTCTCCATATTAAAAATATACTAAGCCTTTAAAACACAAAAGTATGTATCTAAAAAGATAAAATTATTCAAATAATAGTAATATTGTGTTACTAGTTTGAACTAAAGGCTAACAGATTAAATTTAAGGTGTATCCAACTCCAAATCTCCAACAGAAGCCTCATAAATTCAAACTATAATTACTGATAAATATTTAATTGATATATACATGACAGAAGTATTTCCTATATGCAATTATTCTTATATTTGAGAGTTGATTAAATAAAGAAATTTAGGGTTTTTTATTTTTTCTGGAATGTCAGTTTTGTGTCTCTAAGTATTGTGCCTCTGACCATTTAAAGCCAAACAGCTAAATATTCAACTTTTTGTTTACCTGAAGAATAACCTCTTCTAGTTGGCCACACTGAAGTTGGTCTTCTAATTTCTTAACATCTGGTTCCTACAATTTAAGGGAAAAAAAGAAAAAAAGATTTAAACAAAGAAGCACAGTATCTAAATGTTTCAATATCCTAATTAAAAAGACCCAAATAGGGGCACCTGGGTGGCTCAGTGGGTTAAGCCGCTGCCTTCGGCTCAGGTCAGGATATCAGGGTCCTGGGATCGAGTCCCGCATCGGGCTCTCTGCTCAGCAGGGAGCCTGCTTCCCTCTCTCTCTCTCTCTGCCTGCCTCTCTGCCTACTTGTGATCTGTCCCTGTCAAATAAATAAATAAAATCTTAAAAAAAAATAAAATAAAAAATAAATAAAATAAAAAAAATAAAAAGACCCAAATATAAAATAGCACTTATTATAGCAAACATAATTAATTTTTATTTTATTAAGCCCTTACTAATGTTTGCCAAATATCTGGTGGAAACCCATTTCATCTACTATTTTATTGTTTTTCTGTCTTAATATTAACTTGCTTATCAAGAGTAAGAAATATGATGTCCACCTCAGTCTTTCTAAAATACAGATTTTAGGGCACCTGGGTGACTCAGTTGTTAAGCATCTGCCTTTGGCTCAGGCCATGGTCCCAGGGTCCTGGGACTGAGCCCCACATCGGGCTCCCTGCTCAGCAAGAAGCCTGCTTCTCCCTCTCCCACATCTCCTACTTGTGTTCTCTCTCGCTGTGTCTCTCTGTCAAATAAATAAATAAATAAAATCTTAAAAAAATAAATAAATAAAATACAGATTTTAAAATACTACTTTATTTTCTTAGTATTTCCTGTATTTTCTCTGAGAGCATTAGTATTCAAAATAAATGCTACTCTACAACCCAGAATTCTACTCCTAGGTATATACCAAACAGAAAAGTATAATACATTAACCAAATGGCATGTTCAAGAATGTTCACAGCGGCACAAATTATAACCCCAAACTAGAAATAATTCAAATAATCATATATAGAATTAATTAATATAGTATTTGGATATAACAGAATACTACCTAGCAACGAGAATACATGAACTACAACTAGATGCAAGAACACGGATGATTCTCTCAAACATAATACTAAATGAAAGAAATCATACACAGAAGAGCACAGACTTAGATTCCATTTATAAAAAGTTAAAAACCCGGTGACATGAACCTGTGGTGTTAGAGGTCAGAAGAGTAGTTATCTTTAGGAGGGTACTAACTTGGAGGGTAAAAAGAGAGGATTTGGGCATTCTGAAAATGTCCTCTGATTTGGTGTTAACATGGTGTGATTACTTTGTGAAAATTCATCAAGCTCTACACTTATGATTTTTGCATATTTCTTTTGTACATTATTCTTCAATAAAAGGTTTTTTAGAAAAGAAATGCTAATATGTTACCTAGAAAATACAATGACATGTATTTATTGCTAGTAAACTGAGCTTTGTGAGATCCAGAAACCATGTTCTATACATACTTACACATACATAAGGTGTAAAAAGGATGGTTTTTTGACCCACAAAAGGAATGAAAAGAAGGAGAAAAAAAACAAAGATATTTTCTACAGGAACTGGCACGTTCCTGCTTCAGGGCATCTGCTGGCTAACCAGGGATATCTGCATGACTTGTTCCTTCACTTCCATCCAAGTTTTTGCTCATATATCACCTTCTTAGTGAGGACCACTCTTGATAGTAACTTATACTGTGGTAGGTTAAATAATGCCCCACAAAATGTATATGACCTAATCCCTAAAACCTATTAATGTTACCTTGTGGGGCAAATACTTTGCAAATGTAATTAAGAATCTTGAGACAGAGATTATCCTAAATTATCCAAGTAGGCCCTAAATACAATTACAGGAATCATTTAAAGACAGAGGCAGAGTGAAATGATGCACAGAAGAGAAAGTAATGTGACCACAGAGGCAGAGATTAGAATGATAAACCAAAAAATGCTGAAAGCCACCAGAGCTGGAAGAGTCAAGGAACAGGTTCTACCCTAGAACCTCTAAAAGGAATGCAATCTTGTCAATACCCTGATTTGGGCCCTTGGTACTAATTTTAGGATTTTTGGCTTCTGGAAATGTAAAAGAATAAATTTCTATTGTGTTAAGCCACCAAGTTTATTAGGACAGGCAGAGGAAACAAATATATATCGTAACATCCCTCATCACCTATATACACATCATTCTCTTTTCATTTTCCTTCACTGCATTTAACTACTTTCTAACATGCTATTTAATGTACTTCTTTATTAACTTACTTACTTCTTTGCCTCCCATCATTAATGTGTAATCTCCAAGAAGGCAGGGATTTTTATCTACTTTGTTCATTGTCATATAGGCACTGGCTTCCATCACTACAAACATACATGGCATATAAAAGGCATTCAATGTTTCTTGAATAAATGAAAATAGTTAGAAAAGAAGGGGGAGGAAAGCAGATGAACATGTTTGAGAAAGACTGTTTAACTCAGAATTAACTGAGCTTTAAAGCCGAACTCCAAAAGCAAAACAGGGAAGGTGGTCACTGTTAAGAGACCCAGGAGAGTGAAGAAAAGAAGGCAAAGAAGGTTCAATATTTCCAACTCAAGAGAATACTGTGCTAGGAAAAAATTCAAAATTTGTCTTATTGAAGGTAAGTTAATAATATGACTTCTATTTAACAGTGACAGAACATCCTTAAGCTTAATAAGCTACCATGTACTGATCACCATGTGCTTGCAACTGCGTTAAACACTGTACATAATTACCTCATTCAGTCCTAACAATAAGTATTCAAGTAGGTATTATACCCGAATTTTAGATGAGGAAACTGAGACAAAGAATTGGACAATATGCCAATTAGTCACTCAGCAAATAAGTATTAGAGCTGAGATGAAAATTTTGGACAGGCCACAAACCAATACTTTTCACCAATATTCTATCTCCCTCTGAAAAAATATTTACTTTTATTTCCATTTCAGGCTTAGTAAATAGATATTTTATAATCATAACAATATTTACTGAAGACTTCATATAGGACTCTATTGAGGGTTAAAAATCTGTAATAATTTTACCAAAAACAGGAATCAATGATACAACTATTATACAGTGCTTGGGATTATTAAAACTATTTGTATGTAGCCTTTTGGATAGACAAAAATTTCTACAGGACCTTATATAAGCACCAGGCACTATGCTCAATTCTTGGGACACAAAGAGGAATGCAAGCATCAATCATAAGTAGCTTATGGACTAGTAGAGAAGACATAAATAAAATACAGTGTGACAGGTACAATGTAAGAAAGGCAAGGAAGTTGTTAATCTCTACTTAGGGAGATACGAAAAGGCTTCACAGAGGAAGTAACGGATCTTGAGGCCTTGAATAAGCCAGAAAGACAAGGTAAGAGTATTCCAGGAAGAGGGAAGAGAAAATACAAAGAAACACAATAATAAAATTACATGTAAATCACGAAATTATCAGCTGTTTGGTATTGCTGAAGTTTAGGGTATGAAATTGGAAATGACAAGGCAAGATTCAGAAGATAACCCAGAGTCAGACATTGGAGCACCTTCCATACCACTCTAAGGACTTTAACATGTAAGTCAGTGGTTCCCAAACCTGGCTGTACATCAGAGAAAGGCTTGGAGATAAAAGCAGTTAGGAGAGTTTCATACAACTAACTCAGCAAAAATTCTTAAATTCCGCGTCTGAGAAACACTAACCAAGAAACCACATCTGGATCAGATTTATATACTGGGGAAAAAAAAAAAAAACCTCTATTGGCAGTGTGGGGCATATACTGAAGTATGATGGAACTACACATGGACCAGTAAGTTACACAACAATTAAAAGAGTCCAAGTCAGAGAAAACTATTTTAACTAATAAGTGAAAGTAATGACAGTAAACTCTTCTTTGGTCGACACTGGGTAAGAGAGAAAAGAAAAATAGGGCAAAAATAAAGGAAGATATAAAAATAAAAATTTTCTTTTTAAGAAAATACATTTTGAGGCCATCTGAAAGTTAATTAAATCCGTGGATAAAAGGGAAACAGAGAAAAACGATTAAAGTGGGATAAGGTTACAGAGAAGGAAAGCAGAGAAAGACTCAAAGAGCTTTACCTCATGAAAAGAGAAAGGGAAATTTCTTACTCTGTGATGGAAAAAAAAAAAAATGCATAAGCCCATTTTACCTTAAGGAAAACATGAAATCAAAAGAAATGTTGAACTTCCCCTTACAGACTTTCATCTGTAAGCCACTTTCAGAATTGCCAAGCTAAGAATAAAAGTTCTAAATCAAATTGTTTTGCTGCATACCTAGGGAAAAATAATTATTCTCTTTGGACTACAGAGCATGGTAACATAATAATAAGAAAAATGTATTAGGAACACTTATTACTTATATGTAAACTACTTTTAGAGTTTATGAACACTTCTGGAAAATTACAAAAGTCCGTGAAATAATTGCTAGTGTGAAAATTTAATAATTGAAAAATTTAATTGTACAATAGTGCAATATAGTTTGGTATAAAAGAACTAGCAGCAGTTTATGGTGTGTCTGGCTAGGGCCTTTGATTTAAAACCTATAAAATGCTTCTATTAGTCTGCTAGGGCTGCCAACAAAATACCACAGACTCTGTGGCTTCAACAACAGAAATTTATCTTCTCACAGTTCTGGAGACTGTTAGTCCAAGATCAAGGTGCAGTAAGGTCAGTTTCTGATGAAACTGTTTCAGAAACAGTTTCTTTCTGGCTTGCAGATTGTTACTTTTTCATTGAGTCCTCCTCACATGGCTGTCTCTTTTTATAAGGACACTAATTCTACTGAATCAGGGCTCCAATCTTAGGACTTCATTAACCTTAATTACTTCTACAGATGTTCCACCCACACTGGAGAGGGGTTAGGGCTTCAACATACAAATGGGGGGGAGGGCACAGAATCAGCTCATAAAAATGTTTGATACAATTTTTGGTGATTAAGAGACTGAGTTGGTCCTTTCTGCAACAAAGCACTTTTTTTTTTTTTTAAAGATTTTATTTATTTATTTGACAGACAGAGATCACAGGTAGGCAGCGAGACAGGCAGAGAGAGAGGAGGAAGCAGGCTCCCTGCTGAGCAGAGAGCCCAATGCGGGGCTCGATCCCAGGACCGTGGGATCATGACCTGAGCCAAAGGCAGAGGCTTTAACCCACTGAGCCATCCAGGCGCTCCCAACAAAGCACTTTTTTAAAATAGTTATTTCTGAGAATTTTTTTTTTAAACACAACAGACATTTTTTGTTTTCCTTTCATTCTTCTCTACTCTGAAACTAGAGAAAAGAGGTAAGAATTGTTATATCTATAGATAAGTCAATAAATCAACAAAGGACTTGATCAGGAAGAGAGGTAAAAAGAACAATGTGAACTTAGAGAAGAGACCTAATGTTATTTCACTCTGGTATTTAACAGTGGCTTGCACATGGAACACATTTAGTAAAAAGGAATTTGCTGAATGAAGGGCCAAAGGATGGAAGGAAAGCAAAGAACAGAAAAGAGCAAAATATATTCCATATGTGGAATATGCAAAAAATAAACAACTGAACTTTTTTGTTAATATTGCATTGAAACCATATATCCAAGAAAACAAAATCAAGTCAGCTACTTACCACTTTAACCATACTCAGCTTCTCATTTGTAATCTGTTCTGTGTACTTCCTATATGCTGCATTTTTAGGAATTTGCTCAAGAACATCAAGAATCTTTGTGTACAATATTCTTAGCCTCTGAAAAGACAAATCATATACATTTTCAGTTTAAAATATCATCTTAAGATTCAACAGAATACTTCAGAAAGTCTCACAAATTACAAAAAGGCAAAACAAAACAAAAACCCCTCACATCTGTTTTTTAAAAAGCATTTAACTCTTCCTTGTTGCAATTTCTTCATGTCTATGCACTATCTATCACCTTTATAACTGAGGAAAAATGTGAGTACAGTTGATTTGTGGACAACGCTGGGGTTGGGGGCCAGTCCCTGGCATGGTTGAAAACACACATATAACTTATGACTCTCCCAAAACTTAACTAATAGCCTACTATTGACCAGAAGCCTCACCAATAATACAAACAGTTGGTTAACACATATTTTATATGTTGTATGCATCACATATTATATTCTTACAATAAAGTAAGTTAGGGAAAAGAAAATGTTATTAAGAAAGTCTCAAGGAGCGGCACCTGGGTGGCTCAGTGGGTTGGGCCTCTGCCTTCGGCTCAGGTCATGATTTCAGGGTTCTTGGATGGAGCCCTGCATTGGGCTCTCTGCTCAGCGGGGAGCCTGTTTCCCACCTCCCCCACCCTACCGCCCCCTCCTCGGCCTACTTGTGATCTCTCTGTCAAATAAATAAATAAAATCTTTAAAAAAAGAAAAAAAGAAAGAGAAAGTCTTAAGGAAAATACACTTACAGCACTGTACTGTATTTATTGAAAAAAAAAATGTGCATATAAGTGGACCCAAGCAGTTCAAACCTGTGCTATTCAAGGGTTAAATGTAGAAATATGGATACTTTTCACAATGCATGAACAACAAAAGTTGTATATAAGCCAAAGGTATGATAATATGTAAAAATAAAACTGCATTCTAACTTATTACTAATGATCTAATCCGAAAATCAACTCATTTACTAAATCATTATTTCTCAAATTGAGATTCTAAGCACTACAAAATCAGATTTTTTTTTCAATTTTTCTTATCTGAATTTCTGTATAAGTAAAACAATGATTATCAGGATGATCAAATTTAACTAAATGTAGTCCTAATACTTCAGCTTATGATAACGGAGTTGGTATCACGTGAATGAAGGTTTCACCACAGGCTTAACAGGAAAGGAACAAGAGAACTGAATCACTGTACAGCCTGTATTGAAGCACACTGAACTTCAAGTTCACATACAGCAGTCTGGATAAAGTCACATGTAAGAAGCTGTGATAGCAGATGCTAACTCACAAATGTTCACAAGTAGTAAGTATAATCATAAATACACATACATGATGAAGAATTTATTATTTCTTTGTATTTAATTTGAAATGTTTTAGTTTAACTATATAAAATCCACAGATGCTAATACCTAGTTTCATTCATATATATTCACAATATACATTATGAATAAACAAATAAACCTTCAGGGCCTCTAAGAATTGCTTTTCTTAAAAAGCAATCTGCGTATTTAGACATTATTTAGACATTTGATACGATGTTCCATAAGAGAATATTTTTTAACTATACTAATGTAGAAATTATCAGATAACATATAATCTGAATTATACATGGGTTTTCAGCCTCATTGCTTAATTTTAGCAAAGGATATGGCAATTGAGATGTCAAATTAAACAGACTTGGGTTCTAAAATGGAGATGTTAATAATACCTGCTTCATACGTTGTTGTATAGCTTAGAACAGTATCTGGCACACATTAACTTTCAATAAATGTTAGCATCACTGTTCTATTGGAGGGAGTCACTTCAGCAGGTACCAGAGAAAGGTTCCAGAAAAAGAAGTATCTGAGATAGACCTGGAGGAATGATAGGACTTGGGCACTTAAAGATGTAGGAAAAGACAACCTTACACATGGAATACACACATAGGACTGAATGGCAAAAATAAAAGGAATATAAAGTAATTAGTATATAGTTCTAGTTTCCTTTGACTTTGCTGCCCAATAGTCACTGGCCAAATACGGCTATCAAACACCTGAAATGTGGTTAGTCTGAACTAAAAAGTGCTATAAACGTAAATACACAGTGGATTTTGAAGGTCTAGTATAAAAAAAGAGTATAATATATTAATCTTTATATTGATTATATAGTGGAATGGTAACATTTTATTAAAATAAATAAAACATTAACATGTTTTAAATATATTAAATAAAATTATTAGTTTTTACCTTTTTCTGTATTAAAAAAAGTGAGTCCTAGAAAATTTAAAATTACGAACAGAGTTTATATTTATAACCCACATTATACTTTTATTGGACAGCATGTGGCTAGAATATAGAACCGTGAGTTCCATTTTAGACAATAATGAGTCATTATGAACTCATAAGAACTACACAACATTCGTTTAACAAACCTTATATTTACTGAGCACATACCATGTGCTCATTGTAGTTCTAGCAGTGAATAAAATAATAAAAAATCCCTGCCTTCATGAAAATCTACCTTCTAATAGAGAAAGTCAATGAGCAAGATAAATTACTAGAATTCAGAATGCTAAATAGCGGTCTGGAGGGCCTTTATTAGGACTTCTTTACTGAAGAGTGAAATCAAAAGCCAGTGGAGGGTTCCGCTGAGAGACATGACCAGACTCATATGTGTCAAACTGACTCTAGCTTCACTGAAAAAAGACTAAAGTGAAGCAGTGACAAAGAAGGAGAGGCAGTTCGGAAGCAAATGCTTCAGCCTGATGATGGTAGCTGAGAACATTGTAGCAGCAGAGGAGATGGTGAGAAGTACTCAAAATCTGGATATATGTTAAAAGTAGAAACCTAGAGGATGTAATTAAGTACTAAATGTGGGGTGTGAGCAAGAGAGAGAAATTAAACATGATTTCAGGGTTTCTGACCTGAGTGAGTACAAGAATGGAAAGCCATTCATTGAGGTAAGCAAGCCTGAGAGAAGAGCAGATTTTACACAGAAGAACAGGAACCCAATTTTGAACATTAAGTTTGGGTTGCCTGACATTCAAGTGGAGATATCCACTAAGCAATTAAATAGAGAAGACTCTCATAAGTAGAGGTCCCTGCTTGGCACAGAAATCTAACAGTTATCAGTGTATAAATGGTATTTAAAACCACTAGACTGGGTCCAGACAAGGAGACAAATATAAGCAGAGGAAAGTTCCAAGAACTAAGTCTCAGCACTCCAAAATTTGTAAGTGGGGATATGAGAAATAACCAGAATAGGAGAAGGAGAAGAAAGTAAGGGGGAAAAATAACCAAAAAAAGCAGGAGACTGAGGTGTCCCCAAGCCCCAAATGCTTGATGGAGACAGCGCCAAATGTGGCAAGTGCTGTTAATGGGTCAATTAAGATGAGAAACGTGAGGTGACCATTGGATTTAGCAGCACGGAAATCATGGTCACCTTGAAAAGGGCAGTTCTAGCCAAATCTGAAGTGATTCAAAGGGGAGTAAGAGACAATGGAGACAGTTAAGTACAGATAACTCTTTCCAATCATCTATAAAGGGGAGGAGAGAAATGGTGTAATTACTGAAGGAGGAGAGGGATCGCGGCAGGAGGTTTCTGAAGTCTAGATGGAAGCATTCCCACTAGAAGGGAAAACTGATGACATAGGGGTTAGTTGCTAGAGCGATATATTCCGTAAGCCAGAGTGTGCTGGAATATGAGACACCTACGGCAGAAAATGTGAGGCGGGGGTTAAAGGTGGAAAATGGAGCTACAGGTACGGGAGGGCCCTCAAACAAGTACAGGTGAAGCCACCAGAAGGCTACGGAGAAACTGGCAAGGAAAGTGGCTGAAGAACGAGGTCGGGGGGCACGCACGGCACAAACACACGGCACCGCTCAACGAAGTGGGCACTGCTCTGTCTTAAGACAGCTCTCAGGCTGAGCTGTAATTTCAGGCTTGAAATATCCACATCCCCTTGGTCTTTCCAACAAGGTCACAGCGGTCTAGTCGTCCTTGCGATGTCAGGAATGAAGCAGCACGTACCTCGTGCGGACTCTCACATACAGCCAATCCCACAAGGCCGGTGGTCTGTTCGGAAACAAAACACGATTCACGCTGCATACAATTCCGCGCAAAACCACCAGTCCCCTGGCTAAAACTGGCCTAACTCAGCAATCGGTCTCTCAGAGCCACTAGTTTGGGGCGGAGCTACTAAATCTGTCATCTCTGAGGACACAGCTGAACGAGTCCCCCCAAAACCGCGGCAAGCCCGCGCCAGTTCCGGCCATCACCCGCGGGATGAAAGGCTTTCGGGCTGACTCTACCCCCACGATCGAAAGTCCAACAGTGACCTCCAGTCACCTTACCTTCTTCAGCAAACCCGCCATGACGGCGCCGACAGGACGGGGACGCGCAGCCCTCTGGGAACCTCGCTCAGACCCGCTCAATCCACCACCGAGGCCGCCACACCGTCACCTTGGAAACAGCCTCCTTCAGCCTCGCTCAGGATTTCCACCGGGGCAAAGGCTGTACCCCGCCCATTTCTAAGCGGAACGTTGACGCATGCGCAATGAGTACACGAGCGTCTAAAGCGAGCGCTGGAGGAAGCTGGTGTGTGTTAGCTGAGTTATGTCTCGGCTTCTGCCCTTAACTGCCTTTGACGGCTTGCCTAAAGGCAGAGGGAAATACTACAAATCTCCAAAAAGCTGTGACAGAACCTGCACAGCTTAACCTTTGGCGAATTCCTCAACCTCCCTTCCACGGTGCAGCGTATAGTAAAATGAGAGTGGTTCTCTGGAGCTATCATCTAAGTGATCGAATAACAGCAAGGGTTAATTCGTAGCGCAAGCATATCAGTATTCTCGGTCTAATGCGCCAAAGCATTTTGCAGTGTGAGGCCATTTCCTATCTCAACCCTTTTCCACTTCACCTTTCGGAAGTACATCATCCACTTTTCCTCAGGTGGAAGTGACAACAGACCACACCACTTCTCCCCACTTACCTCTGCAGACGTTCATCGAGTACGCATTATGTGGTAGTTACCGGGACATAATTTGTAAGACAGGATCCTACATCCTGGAATTTACTGAACAATAATGAAAAGATGCATTAATATTTGGTAAGTGTTCTAAAACAGTCTGTGCCAAGTGCAGTGGTAGCAGGGAAGCGGAAGTAACTAACCAAAAATGGTAGGTGACTGTAGTTAAAGAAGGCATTTGCTAAAAAGTCAACGAGAGAAAAGCACAACAAACTGAGTAAACACGCATGTGTATATATAAAAAATATAAAAGCCAAAGTCCTTTCTCTGCCTTTCATCTGCACCAGAGAGCCCCACAGCCTCTCACTTCTCAGAACCGACCTCCTTTTCTCTTCTCCATGCTTAGGTAGCTGTTCTAATTCTTTCCTAGGAAAACCATTCCACCAGATGGGCACATGGCTCCATCTTTCACTTCCTTCAAGTCCTTGCTCAAATATTAACTTCTCATTACGGCCTGCCCAGGCTATGAAATCTACCCTACAATCCTTGCGATCTTTGTTTTGTTTTCTTCATAGTCTTTATCCCCTTCTAATACACTATCTAATTATTTTGCTTATATTGTTACTGTGCATCACCCTTTCTAGAATATATAAGCCATATGCAGTGGAAATTTATTCCTACCACATCTGAAATGCCTAAAATAGTACATGGTACATAATAAACATTCAATAAATATATTTTTAATGAATACAATAGAAAGATAGGCAAAGGAAATGAAAAGGCAATTGACAAAAATGGAAACAGGAAGAGTCAATAAACGTGAAAAGGATTCAACCTCCCTAATAATACAGTGCAAATTAACTATAATTTTACTGACATCTTACGGACAAAAATTAAAGACTGACAATACCAAGTGATAGCAAGGATGTGGAGCAACAGAAACACTCATACACTGCTGGTGGGAGCGAATTGGTATAATCACTTTAGAGAATAACTTCACAATAGTTAGTTGAAGATATGCAAAACCTACAACTGAGTGTTATAGGTTAAATTTTGTCCCCCCAAATTCGTATGTTGAAGTCATAACCCCACTATCTCAAAATGTGACCTTATATAAAAATAGGATCTTTGCAAATGTAATTAGTTAAGATGAGGTCATGATAATGGGCCTTTGTCTAAAACAACTGAGGTGCTTATTAAAAGGAAATATTTGGATCCAGAGAAATATACACAGGAAGAATGGCAAACAAAATGCAAAGGTGAAGGCAGAGATAAGGATGATGCTTCTGTGAGCCAAAGAACAACAAAGAGTGCTAGAAAATCCCTAGAAGTTAGGGGAGAGGAGGAAACAAATTCTCTTAGCCCTTAGAAGAAACTGACTCTGACTTGACCTCAGATTTAGCTAATACTTTTAATGATGTTTTAAATCCCTGAGTGTGTGGTATTTTGTTACAGCAATCCTATAAACTAACACTGAGTAATAGATTTGTTTGATCAATGTTCCTTTCTTCTATTAGGATAGCTGTCCCTAGAAATATGAACCATGGAGGCCTTTTTTTTTTTCAGCTTCGTATTTCCATTATGGGGGGGTCATAATCTTTCTAGCTCAGATTACTCAAGAATTAGGCTTCACCATAGCTTCCATAATAATTTCTAACTTCTTGTGTTTAAATAATTCATAATGACAAATCAGGACAGAGGAAATACATATTAACACATATGCATGTACTAATGGCATTTTAAAGATACAAGCAGGCACGTATATGGATGTATACACATACAAAAATACAAACTACTGAACTGGAACAAACCATCGGATGCATCAGTTTGCTCCTGCAATGGTGACATTTATATTTGGACACACTAGATTAGATTCAGGAAATGATATTAGGATTGAGAGGAAATGTCCTTATTTTTCAAACCAAATAATGCTGAAATAATCACCGGAATTTAGATGAATGGAAGTTTATGAGGTCACAAACTTTATTCCCTGTCCCCCCGCCAGATTCTAAGAACTTCTGTCATTGTAGATATGTTCTAGAACACAGAATCATGTGATTATAAAACATGCATGTGTTTTCACTTGTTGTGGCTTTGGGAGTTTAGGCTTCTGCCGTACTGTATTTGCTAAAGACACCACGGCTAGACAGACCTAGCTGATCCTGGCTAAGGTACTGCATAGCTAACCATTTCTATGTGGTGGGAAAATGTGTAGGTTTTCTGAAGCAACCCCGTTGCAGAGGTGCAAGGCTATGTATGGAGAGGGCTTGATAGTGGTGCCCTATATGTGATAGTAGAATTGCCTACAAAGAAATCAACCTTGGCACCTGTGATATCAGAAAGGGATTTGGGAATATCTTAATGTGAGCAGCAAGGACATCAAATGTATGATATTCTTTTTGGGAGAGAGTTCCCAGAGGGTAAGTGTTAGAATCCTCCTAAGGAAGGAGACAGATGTTAGGAAGTTCTGTGAATAAAATTAGAGCAGGCCAGGTGACTTAGAGCTAAAATCTGGATCTCATGTTTTACATAATAGGCTGTGGAGGACCCCTAGCTCTTCCAATAAGGGAGGTCTTGTTTCCCCCAAATTAAGTAACTGAACGGTTTAAGACTTCCTACACTGCTGCTTACTGACAGAGGCTCTGTGAAGGGCTGGATCTTACCAAAATTATGTTATTAAAGTGTTTCTCTAGAATCAAGGGCTCTGGAACTATGCTCCCCAGCCAATTGCTTGAAGGAGGCATGAAACTAGATGGCTGAAAAAGAAGAAAGCATCTCAATTATCAGGGCACAAGGGGCTCTAATAATCTAGAGGAGATAAGTACTACCTCGGCCAGTTTACTCTTCGTTTTCATGGTCAGGGAGCAAGGGTAAAAATAATGTCGCCTCAGGTAGTATTCTTTCCTCTCCCATACTTGGCAAGAAAGAAAATAATTTTTTTCAAGTTCGTTCTTAGAACAGACCAAAATGTTAAAATTTGAATTGTTTGGATATTACCCATCTCTTGTGCCTCCATTCATATCGGGCATATTCAAAACATTTTAAATTTTTTTCAGTCTTTTCTATCTATGCTGTGGATATTTGTAAAAAGTGTTCATAACCAGATAATTTTCAATATGTTTTCAATATAGTGCTTTTTAGAACCTCACTCTAAATTGGGCTATAACTTAGATAAAAGCCATTACCAAGTTTTGTCTTAGTGGCTGTCAGCTTCCATGTATTTGAGTTACCTGATGTGTGAGAAAATGGGGCTATCCGACACTGCCACCCAGACTTGGGATAAGTTTAACACTGAGGTTAAACATTTAGGTATCTCTTAACATTGAGGTTTAACATTGAGGTATCTCTATTGAAAGGTAGAACCTATGCAAGGATCGCGTAATAAAGATTTCTAGTAATAAAGACTTCACCCCTACTGGTGGGGGGTCATATCTAGCATTACTTCTGTGACCAAAAGCTGCTGCTCTCCACTTGAAAGCAAGCAAGAAAAAAAAAAATGATTAAAGTCAGGAATTTTTTAAGATGGTGGAAACTATCCTATGAGATTAAAATAATAAACATTTATTAACATAAATGGTAATAATAATATACTAATAAAGTGGTAATAAAACAGTAATTACTGTTGAAATGAATACCTTAACAGAATTTAGAAATAAGATAATAAGATTTGCCATTTTGTATCAATGATACTTGTTTAAAATGCAGTTTCTACATTTATTATATCTTTCACCACTTTCAACTTTTTGTTATACTTAATTTTATCTTATTTGAAAAGCTGAGGGGTGCCTGGGTGGCTCAGTGGGTTAGGCCTCTGCCTTCAGCTCGGGTCATGATCTCAGGGTCCTGGGATCAAGCCCCGTGTCGAGCTCTCTGCTCAGCGGGGAGCCTGCTTCCCTTCCTCTCTCTCTCTCTCTGCCTGCCTCTCTGCCTACTTGTGATTTCTGTCTGTCAAATAAATAAATAAAATTTAAAAAAAAAAAAGAAAGAAAGAAAAGCTGAGCAAATACTTTAATTGTGGAAACTGTTAATCTAAATGCCACGGTCAGGGGCACCTGGGTGGCTCAGCTGGTTAGGCATCTGACTTCAGCTCAAGTCATGATCTCAGGGTCCTGGGATTGAGCCCTGTCAGGGTCCCTGCTCAATGGGGAGTCTCACTTCTTCTCCTGCTCCTCCTCCCCCACTTTTTTTTCTCTCTCTCCCCCCCAACCCCCTCAAATAAATAAACAAATTAATTAATTAAAATTCCATGGTTAACCTAGCTTTAATTCCCAAAAGTTCCATTATTTGCAATATATAATATTATGCAAGTTATAATATGTAATATAAAATAGTCTCAGGGATCTTCTTATACATTCAGGCAACTTGCCTCTCTCCATCACAAAGTAATCCTGTAATACAGAGGTATTACAAAATATCCCAAACCGCCTCTTTGTTTTCCAGAGAAAGCCAGTTACGACTTCATAAGCCATGCAGTCAGTTCTCCAGGAGGTGGTGATAAAGAGACAAATGTAAACGGTAGTCTTGGCAACCTTATTCCATTGAGGGATGAAGAGACCTTTTTTTTTTTTTTAATTTTCTGGCAAGTTCATTTGGTAAAAAGCATAATTAGCAGTACAACATAAAGGAGTTTGGTCTAAAATATCTCAGATATATATAGACAGCAAGAAAAATATCTAGTCCAGGAATGGCGAGGACCCAAAAGAGCCAATCTGCCACTTAAAAGTCATTATTAAAAACAGTAAATATCAGGATAAGGAGGATTTGATTATATGCCCTTATATGACATTAGAACATTATTGGATGCACTGTTAATAGTTGGAGAATGTATGAGATTAACTTAAAGGGCAGTGAAAGGGAAGAGGAAAGGGGGATAGTCCAAATATTGCTGCCAGCACCTGGGGGAAGGAGGGTAGCAGGGAAAAGAAACAGGCTGAAGAAAGGTGGATGCTGTTACTAAAATTCCAGCTCAATGAGAATAGAACCAGTACACCCACAGTAACTCAGGGCCAGTAAACAAGGCAGAAAAGGGAAGCTAACGGAATTCACATAACATCCTAAAAGTACAGCATAGCTGCGATAGTTGGAAAGGATATGATGGGGAAGAACCTCGAAGAAATATAGAGGCAAGCATGTTAAATATAATTGATTTCTCAGCTTAATTACAAGAAAGAGGATGCAGAAGAGAATAGGAGTGTGATGTAAATGTCTTACTATGGGTAACTTAGATGAGTAGAAATTACAAGCAAATAATGATTGCTGTTATTAAGTCTTTGTTAAAGAAAAACTGCATTATAATGAAATATGATCAAATCCTTGTCAGCAATACGGAAAGCTGGGGCACCTGGATGGCACAGTCGGTTAAGCATCTGCCTTTGGCTCAGGTCATGATCCCAGGGTCCCGGGATCAAGCTCCACGTCGGGCTCTCTGCTGAGCGGAGAACCTGCTTCTCCCTCTCTCTGCCTGCCTCTCTGCCTACTTGTGATCTCTCCCTCTCTGTCCAATAAATAAATAAAATCTTAAAAAAAAAAAAAAAACAGGAAAGAAAACTTCTAACTACTGCCGTTGTCTTAGGTGGTAACACTTTTCTTCAGACCACCTCACCATGCTCACAAGTCTCAGACTGTCCCTTCCAAGAAAGTTGCCAGGCCACTACTCTAGTCAGCATCCACATGATGTCTTCTTGACTGGCCTTTATTTCTGGGATAGTCTAGGCATGAGCAAGGAAAGCTAAATAGAGTAAGAAACTGACTTCCTATGTCCTCACTTACTCCAGAAAGTACATCCACTCACCTCTAGTCCTAGGCTTGATCCCACCCACCTTGACAGATTATGGTCTGAGCAGATATTAGTTCTGCAAGAGACACATTGCAGGGCGCCTCTGTGGCTCAGTGGGTTAAGCCTCTACCTTCCGCTCAGGTCATGATCCCAGTCCTGGGATGGAGCCCTGCATCAGGTTCCCTGCTCAGCGGGGAGCCTGCTTCTCCCTTTGCCACTCCCCCTGCTTGTGTCGTCTCTCTCTCTCTCTGTAAAATAAATAAAGTCTTCAAAAAAATAATTAAAAAAAAAAAGAGAGAGAGAGAGACACTGCAAGGGAGATACCAAGCAATTTCTCCTTCCTTAGTCTTAATTTGGAAGAGTCAGGTGGGCTTATCTTTCCTTTTCCGCCCTGCGCATTTTCCATTCCCACTAGCATTTATATAACCTTTTTTTCTCTTATGGATACCTCTCCCTTAGGGTCTTTTTTCCCAAATCACTGTGAACTGAAAAGGATTCTAAGCAGGAATATATCTCTGCACTTTCCGGCTTTATGGCTTGGGCCGCTCCTTCAGCTACACTGGTCCAGCTGTGAGACTCACAGTGGTTGGATTAAGTCATCATTTCCTGAGAGGCGGCTCAGAACCCCTTAGCTGTTCAAGGCTGCATTCCAGGGCATTCAGGTCAATATAAGTTATAACAGTATTTGTTTTGACTTCTATTTTTAGGTCATAAATAACTTTAAATGTTCCCCATTAAAACAAGAATATCGGAAAGCTTCCAAGTGCACAGCAGATGAGTATGTGCTGGAGGTCAGATGAGATTGGGAGCAACGCACCACACTTGCACACAGAAAGCCTCAACAGTTTTGACTGTTATTTAGGATTGAGTTGCTTTTAATTTTGGTCAGAATATTGACATTTTATAGTCAAGGTACAGAACACTTCCTTTACCATAAGGATCTCTCACGTTGCCTTTTTTTTTTTTTTTTTCTTCACACGGGGCTTGAACTCATGATCCTGAGATTAAGGCCTAAGCTGAGATCAAGAGTCAGATGCTCGCCAAATGAGCCACCCAGGTGTCCCTCTCACGTTGCCTTTTTATAGCTACTCCACTTCCCTCTCATTCACCCCCTTTTACTCTGGGCAACCACCAGTCTGTTCTCCATCTCAAGAATGTTCTATAGATGAAATCACACAGATTATAACCATTTGGGATTCTCTGTTCTCACTCAGAATGATTCTCTGGAGAGGCATCCGGATTGTGAGATGTATCCATAGTTTGCTTTTTTATTGCTGAGTAGTATCACAGTTTGTTTAACCACTCACCTGTGGAAGGACAATGGCTACTATGAATATTCGTGGTCAGATTTTGGAGTGAACGTGCGTCTTCATCTCTCTGGTATAACTACACAGGAGTGCAGTTGCTGGGTGTATTTTAATTTCATGTCTAAGTTTTTAAGAAACTATTAAACTGTTTTCCAGAGTGGCTGTATCATTTTACATTCCTACCAGAAATGCACAAATAACCCAGTTTTCTCCATCCTTGCCAGGATTTAATCTTATCACTATTTTTTTTTAAAGATTTTATTTATTTACCTGACATAGAGAGATCACAAGTGGGCAGAGAGGCCGGCAGAGAGAGAGGGGGAAGCAGGCTCCCCACTGAGCAGAGAGCCAGATGCAGGACTCGATCCCAGGACCCTGAGATCAAGACCTAAGCCGAAGGCAGAGGCTTAACCCATTGAGCCACCCAGGAAGCCCACTATTTTTGTCTTTAATTTTAGTCATTCTGTGTGGTATAGAGTGATGTCTCATGTAATGTGGTTGTAATTTCCATTTCCCTAATGACTTGTTGATGTGAAACATCTTTCCATGTGTTTTTTTGCACTTTTATAGGGTCTTCTCATTAAAAACAAATAAGGTAACTCCATGAGGTACGAGTGATAGATGTATGAATTACTTTGATTGTGATAATCATTTCAAAATATGTACGTATATCCCATCATCACATCACACCCTTTAGATACGTACAATGTTGTCAATTATACCTCAGAAAAGTGGTCAAACAAACTAAAACATCACCAGAGCACAACTAAATTTAGAAATAGTTTAGTTTCTGCTTCCTCTTTACTAATTGTGAGAGCAAAAACCTGATTTTTACTTCTTATACTTTTCCACAGTGCTCTCTACAGAGCTAGTCAAAGTAAGCATACCTGACAAACAGACTTGAGTCAGCAGACAGATTGTCAAAGCACTGAGGGAGTCATCAGAAATTAGAAGCGATGGAAGAGGTTGGATTTGAGAACCATAAAACACCCTCTTTCTTACCACCAATATTCTGGTTTTACCCTCAGTATTTCAGGCTTAAGGATCATGGAAGGGAAACACTGAAGAAAGCTCTGAAGACATTTTCAGAAGATCCTGCATAAGCTAGTCTCTGTTCTTCACATGCATAGTATTTTCCTCTTTAAGTTTAAATGGCCTGAGACTGTACTTTTTAATGTTTATTTGTTTTTTTAGTAATCTCTATTTACTCTAGCAGTTCATTCATACAGTGAGGCAGTTAATTCCTTAACCAATTGTGCTTTGTTCAAAAGAACTTGTAGCAAATAATATTTTTTCTTGAATAGTCATGTCTTACTCAGTAATGGGCGGTTCATATCATGTTTAAGTAATTCCGGTCTCATTTTCCTTCACAGTACTCTTTATTTTGCTATTTCAGTCTCGGATACTTCACTGGATTCACATCTGACTCCGTTAACTTCCAGCTCCCTTGGGCTCTACTTACGGCACAAATCGGAGAAAAATGTGGAGAGAAAGGTGAGGGTTCACCATGAATGTGTGAAATTGATCCTCTTCCTTAATCAATAAAATAGGCTCATTTACGCTTAATGATATAACATGTATTTGCTCAGATTTTTGTATTTTTTTCCTACACTGCCAGCTTTTATTTTTTATGTAGTTCGTCACATACTAAGAAAAACATCTATTTTTTACTTAGAGATTGGCTTTATATTTATAATATTACATAATTCTCTTGGTTTCCACTTTTTTAACAGTTGCTGTTAGTTCGCTAGTAGGAAAAAGTTGACGAAATAGTCATGTTCCTTCTTCCACCTCACCCACCCCCTGCCTCCCTGTGTTTTCTCTACCACTCAATTTTAGTAAAAAACTATTACTTTTCTTCGTGTTCACCTTCATATGTTAAATATTTTTATACTTCCATAATATAGTATGTCAAATTTACTTTTTATCATTTTTTTTTCCCAGCCACAGCAACGGAGGTAGTCAACACTGCACTAAACTACTTTTCCTTTCTATCCCAAATTTATGTTAGCTGTATCATTTCTATGTTGTCAGGGCATGTAACATCAATATTCTGTTCTGTAACTCTAATTCCTACCTTGCTTTTATTACTAGTTCTACCGTAAATATTTTTTCAATATTCTCTGCTAATCCATATGTCATAGTAACCCCAGTCATTTATTGTTTGGCTGAATTAATCCTCTAGCAGTTTCTTTAAGAAGGTCTCATAGGAACAATATACAGTATTTTTTGAATCTTACAAGTGGATCCTTGAGGGGTAGCGTGACCAGATATAAGATGATTGGCTCATGGTGATCTCCAGGTGCTGCTTTGGAGAAATACTATGTCAGATTGCTGTTCCCTTTATAATTTTTTTTAAACCCTAGCAATACATTTTCCTTTATCTTTAAAATCCAGTAGCATTAGTTGATTATGCCTCTGTATTAACATTTTAGGTCATTTTCCCCTGATACACAGTGCATCCTGTAGCTACATGGATTTAAATCTTTTATTTCAGGAAGTTTTTATTTATGCCTTTCTATTCTTGTTTGCTTCTTTTCTTTTTAACTTCTTTCTTTAGAGTCTCTGCCAGTTCATTTGTTGAACCTTGACTATTTTAAACATAAAGATATGTAGATATATACTCTACTGACCTTTTTAATGCTTTTAAGTTTGTCATTCTATTTTGTTTTCTTTTCTCATTGTTATCCCTGTATTTCACACTGTGTCCTCTTCAGGGTCCACTCTCTCTAGAGAAGTTTTTCAAATTTGATCAAAAAAGCTTATTTCCCCTCCCTTTCTGAATTTGGCTAGCTTTTTTTTTTTTTTAAACTTTCTGCTTTCCTATTTCCGTTTGTTCACTTAGTTCTCACATTTCTACTTTGTAGTCTTTTCATTGATGAAATTATGTCATTGTTATTTCACTTAATGATAAAGTAGATGACCATAATTTTCATTTACTCCGTGGCAACACCTTCCATATGAGTGTGATTTATCTGCTGGAAAGTTCTGCTACTCTCATCCTTATCTTTCATTGTATTTACATCTATCCTGTAAGACTCCGATATTTATTAATTATTTTAAAACAAGTTGGATTTTCCTGGGCTGACCATGTTCAGGAAAGAACAGACAGACTGCTTCCTGCAGCTATCACTCATCTCTGTGGTTCTTGGGGTAGCTCCCTCCCTCTAGTTCTCTTAACCAAACCAGATACAAGAGAGTTTGTGCCACCACTTTCCTGTCTTGGACGCCGCACAGATTACTATAGTCAAAGGTAGTAGCTTTTAAGAAAGAACTCAGTCTGAATGTGAGTGCTTCAGAAAATGTGCATGTGCTGGTGTGTTTTTGTTGTTGTTTTAAAGATTTTATTTATTTATTTGGCAGAGAGAGATCACAAGTAGGCATACAGACAGGCAGAGGGAGAGGCGGAAGCAGGCTCCCTGCTGAGCAGGGAGCCCCATGTGGACTCGATCCCAGGACCCTGAGATCATGACCTGAGCTGAAGGCAGAGGCTTAATCCACTGAGCCACCCAGGCGCCCCTGTGCTGGTGCTTTTATGATCTGTTGCCACTGGCCTTCTCATGGTTCCGTACTTCTTTTTACATCCTCTTGCAAAGATTTATTTCTAATCTTTATGCTTTTAGCAGCCCTTATATTTTTGTGAGGTCTACTGATTGTTTTAGTCTGGTTTTGCTGAGAATGATGTTTACATCTGTTTGGGGGTCATTCTCCTTATTCCTTTTGCATAATTTTCCAGAAAAAAAGAAAAAATAACAAACTTATTACCCAAGTTCAAACCAGAAAACATTATCAATTGTGATTGGAAAACGATTCTTTTATTAATATCCTATAAGGTTATGACTATAGTTGTAAAAAATAGCTATTGCATAGGAAGTCATACTTAAGTCACCAACTGAAGTCTGTTTTTTTGTGGTTTTTTTTTTTCATATTATTGGCTATTAAGCCAGGTTTTTACCTCACAGACCTATCTGACTAATATTTTGAGCTTTTATGTATGGCTTTAATATGTCCTTGATAAATTCCATTGTTGGATTTTCCCCATCTTTCTAGCATATTGAGAAAATTTTGTATTTTGATAAGATCCCTTGTGTTCTATTATTTCCAGGAATGTGTTCCACTCTTATTTTCACCATGTATTTTATGATTTCACTATTATCCACTATTATGTTATTAACACTGTCACCCTTCTAGAACCAAGCACTATGTTTTACATTAAACAGTTCTATAAATGACCTGGTTTCCCTTAACAGCTTTTAGAAAACTTAAGACCCAATTTTTGGTTCATTTAAGACAGGCAAACCCGTCATAATGATACACACTTTTATTTTAGCTCCACTTTTTTATTCAGATCCATTTTAATTCATGCAGTTTTGTCCTATTTGATTTATCATCCTAAGTCAACTCTAATTCTTTCTGCAATAATTCTCTCCTTCCCAGGTTTTGAAAACCCCCAAAATTTGCTGCCCATAGCAATATAACTTAAAATGTTAATAAAGATGTGGAACTTCTTGAACAGTACAGTCAAATCAACATCAGCCTTTTATTAAGATTTTTTTGGGGTATGGTTATTCAGTCTTGAACCTGCTAACCCTTTCTTCATTCATGTTTCTTTATCTCACCCCTAGGGTCCCTAGGTGAGTTTCTGTTGAAGGCCCTGTGGAAATTATGACCTCTATTTACTAGCTAGTGTTCCTTGTGGAAAAAAATGCCAAGCATAGTACCTAATACATAGAAATTATTTTTATAATATTGGATAAATAAAAGGATACAAGAACAGTAAAATAAGGTTGAAATGATAAAAGTTCCCCACAATCCATACTGGATAATCTATTTCTGTCCTAACCGTTCATAGACCTCCTGCTTATATTTTACTTCAGTTTAAAAAAAGTCGTCACAGCATTAGCCATCCAAAGTCTCCTGATGCGTTTTTCATTGCTGTCTTGCTCCAACTTTACCAGCAGTATTTCTGTGATCAGAACTGGGTGATTTTCAGTCTCCAGGAAATAACTTGCCTTGATCTACTTACCTGGTATTTTAATATTTTCTGTTCTCCTAAACTGTGAACGTATCTCTCTCTGTAAAGAATTGTTCTTTAAGCAGTCATCTCTGTATTTTTAGTACTCATTCATTCATACATGCATACATGCATGTGAGCTCAGCTAATCTGAGGCTTAAGTTTTCCTAGCATTATCCTTATATGTATCTTCATTATAAGGGATCTTGGCCATCTTTTGTATATGCCCTTTTAATATTAAAACTCATGAAAGAGACTGCTGTAAACTAGCAATCTAGTTAATCACAATGATGTGTACATGACTAGAATTTTCTACCCTATAGTCCACCTCCCTCTTGTAGATACTCAGGCAACTGAACCATTACCATCAGTAAATTTTAGGAAGTCTTATTTCTCCTATTTCATATCTGATATACCCGGTTTTGTCTTTCTTAATGCAAATCTATGATAACGCCATTTATATTCAAGATATTTTATATGCAAAGGTAAGACAGAAGAAAGAATATTAATAGTGTTATCCAATATATAAAAATGGGGTCATATTTATTTTACCAATAATATTTAAATGCATTGATTCTACTCTGATATTTTTTCCTTAATAATTGTAAAGCTTAGTCGGGAACACATCTTAGATAAAAATATCTTATTAGTTAGAATTAAAGAAGAAGAATCTTAAATTTATTTTTTAAATGAATATTTCCACATTGCGATAGACTCACTGCTGAAATATAAGAGTTAGGTTTGTTCTCTGAAGTCTTTTTTTATTACCAATTCACTCCTATGCAAAGTAAATTCTCGGTAAGTATTCTCAGAAATATCCGGAATGGCTTTTCTATTTCTTTCTTCTGCTTAATTTTTGCTTAACTTTAGCCTGAGGGTCTAATAGACAATCATTGCCAAAGCAAAAGTTAAAAATTAACTCTGAATTAGTTTGCAACCTGCCTGTTACCAAGAGATTTGCAAAGTTATAACTTGTTCTGCTCCTGGGAGCTGAGTTAATTATGGCAAATCACACTAATTAAATTATTCACTAGGTCTTTATTAAAAACAAATCTATTATGTTATAGAATGCATTGTGGATTTGCCTTCCGACTCCTGTGCTATGAAACGCCGATGAGGACATTTAGTTTAAGAGAGAACGTGAAACATATGGTGAAGCTGCAGGTTTCTCTTGCTTTTGTTCAGGTCCCCAGGCCCTTAATTTAATTCCCATTTACTGCATGCCTGGTTTGCCCAAATCCTGCGGGTTACATCCTGTGTCCTCGGAGGTTAAAGATAAAAACCCGATGTAAGAAATGCGCATAGATAATTGCAGCCTAAGGCAAACAAAAAAATATATGATCAGAAGATAAAGAAAAAAAGATGGACTCTGGCAGGATTGGGAAAACTTGACAGAAGTGGAGAAAGAAGAGTGAAGCTGGGTCTCAAAGGAGCAGGACTTCATTACGCAGAGCTGGGGAGCAGCAAGAAAGGACGTTTGAGATGGGTGGCATCTCAAATATAAGACACGGGGGAAGAAGGTACATAGTCTGTTCAGAGAGCATACAAGTTAAGTAAAGGAGCAGGAGGTCTTGAGGGGCATGGCAACCCTGGATTCTCCAATGCAACGCTTGATACGTTTTTGATTTAGCTACTTGTTGAGTTGCTTGAATCACTGAGCAGAGCAGCCGTTCAGTCAAACTTGCAAGGCACAGGGGCAGCTCTGAGCTTGCCTCTGATTTGGGCCACTTGAGCAGGAGTTCCTGGTTGTGAGAAGAGACTGTACTACACCTCTCGCTCCAGCATGGGGATGGAGACAGTGATCTGACATGCAAGCACCTGTGTGCATGCACACACACACACACACACACTCATACACAGTCACACTCACACTCACACTTCTGGGAGGTCTCTTAGCATATGGTCAAGTCTGTCTGGGTTACAATCTTGCTCTGCCCCCTCACTAGTTATGCGAACTTGGGCAGTTTACTTAACCCTTCCTAGGTCTTACTTCCTCCTTGAAAAAGGACCATGATAATATAACATCTGCTTTGCAGGAGTGTTGTGAGAATTAAATGCACACAGGAGACTGCTTTATACGGAACCTTTGTGCAATTTAGAAAATTTCGACCCCCCTCTCCAGGCAGACACAAACCTTCAACAGAGGGCTCATAGGAATGAGTGGAGATGAAGACAATTTCATTCCCTTGGTGCCTTCACCCAAGGCATCCCTGTGCAGGGCACAACCTGCACAACTGTACACAGAAACCCTGGGGAAGGACTTAGCCTAATACTGTTATAACAGGACCTCAGTAAACATTGGCCATCATTATAATTATTAGGTGGCAAACGAATGCAAAACGCAGTGTTGAGGCTCAGTTGGAGACTATGTGGGTAAGCCAGTGATGACAAGAGACCGTTGTATTCCCAATGCACCCCTAAGTCTTTGAAAAGTGTTCAAAATCCAGAATCCAGAATCAGAAAGCATACCAATGGGCATCCACTGCTGTGTGACTCTCTGCCCACTAGATGGTGCTGTCCTTCAATGTAGGCACAGCTCAGCTCCGTTTAGGAAAAATGTCCTTTATTTACCAATAACTCAGTCCATAGCCAGGTGGTATCCGTCTCCCACTGGCTTCCTTCAGCTCTTTGCGGAGGAGGTGTTCCTTCTCTCTCAATGCATCCGTGTTCCACAATATATTTAAGCACCAATCCACGGAAATGACTTTCACTAGATGGTAGAAAACAACAGGAGGGGTGTGAGCCGCCATGAAAAAGTCAATTAACTTCCGGACTCTTTGAAGTCAAAACCAGAATTCATCAATAATTAAGTGATCACGTAACAGCCTCACTTTAGCATTTGACCGCCTTCGGCATTGTTATAGTAAGAGGGGAGGCAGGACAAGATCATTCAACTGTGTGGTTAGAAAAAGCTCTTCTCCAGACACCCAGTCTCCAAGCGGGGGGAGGTGGGGAGGTGGGGAGGTGGGGGGGTGGGGGGGTGGGGGGGGGGGGAGGTGGGGGGGGTCCTGCCCAGCTTAAGTCCTGAGGCTGTATTTTCATTATTTCTGTCTTCCTCTTTTTCAATGTATCTCATTCTAAGGAACTTGTGAGCTTCACTACCCAAAAGATAGGTTTCTGAGAAGCCCTTTGGTTGAACTCGTGTATATCACATTATGAGGATGACTTGCTACTTAATAAGTTATTTAATACATTATTTTGTAAAGTGAAAGTTTTCTTTTATTATTGCTGAAGCGCAGTTGGGAATTTACCAGATATGTTTCCATGGTCTTTCCCTTTTTTGTCACTTCTAAGTCTGACAGATTTCGAGGAAAATATGGGAGACTTCAAGGGTATTTTTCGAAAGATTTCTGCAAACTTTAGAAACAATATAAATGAACTTTTTAGGTAAAGCAAATGGATTGGTTAACAAACTGAAAGAGCCTTCTGACTCTGCAGTCACGTGTTCTGGGCCATGCTGGGCCAGACGTTGTCTGCTCTAGCTGTACATCCGTTTATGAACGGAACACGTCCTATTAAATATGGAACAGAATCTCCATCTCAATTTCAACGATAAAATATCTGCCAAATTAGAAGAGGGAGGAGAAATAATCAAGTCACCATGACATTGTCCTACCTAGAATGCTCCATGGCTGCTTCTTGCCTCCTGCAGTGGTTCTCTGACTCTGAAACACTTGGCCAAACTCATTCCACAACGTTTGAGGTTACTGCTTTTTGGAAAGAAGGATGTGTGAGGATGGGAGGTGGGGTTATAGTGGGATACCCAAAGGGAGTGCATGTTCAATGTTCAGAATATGCACACGGCCTTTGAGATCCTGGATAGGAATGCCAAGCAGCCCAGTTAACACCCGGGAATAAGTCCTTTGTCAATGCTACTGCCCTAGAGGAAGAAATAAAATAAAATGTAACATACCTAGTTCTCAGTATATAATGTTCCCCATGTTCTGACTCCTGCCAAAGACTCCAGCTCATTTGCTACGGCCCCTCAGTGTGTTCTGTGACCTTCCTCCCACGTACGCCATTTTCCTACAGTGATGTGCATTTTCTCTGCCTGGGATGCCTGTCCTTTTTTAGGTTATATATATATATATATATTTTTTTTTAAATCCTTCTCATCCTTCTCAACTCTGTGATACATTCTTTGTCCCCTCCGAAAACTAAATATCACCTTCTTTTGGCCATCTCTCCATCTTCTTCAATTGAGGAAGAACTGCCTTGGAGATTACCATTGTCCCTGGCACATAGCTAATAAATCCGTGCCCAGTGAATAAATGTATGTAATACCTATTCAGGGAGAAACACATTGCATTTAGGTTGCTCAGAAATAGTAATATAGGATGTAAATCTTATTTAAGGGCTAACCTGTTAGCTTGTTTTTTAAAAAAGATTTATTTATTTATTTATTTATTTGACAGGCGAGGATACTCAACACTATACTAACGAGGAAAAACCTTATTTATTTATTTATTTATTTATTTATTTATTTATTTGAGGGGAAGGGGAGAGGGACAAAGGGAGAGGGAGTGTCTTAAGCAGGCTCAGAGCTGAGTGCAGAGCCTGACCTCATGACCCTGAGACCATGACCTGAGCCAAAACCAGGAGTCAAATACTTAACTGACTGAGCCATCCAGGTGCTCCCCCCAAATAGCCATTTTATAAAATCTAAGTCAGATAGAAGGTGAAGAAACAGCCAGCATTTTGCACAGGAGTATTTTAGCAGAATCTGAAGCTTTAAAAGTAAGGACTATTCAAGCTACAGAACATAGAATGTAGAAAGCATTATAGATTCTTGAAATTGAAAGGGAAACAGCACGTCTAATTCCAGTCCTCATTTTAATATTCCTGCTGGGAAAGGGAAGATCCAGAGATGTAAGAGATGGACCCATTTCCAAATGTCCCAGCCGGTTCTGATGTCGGGTCATGGGAGGAGCTATCACGGGGAATGAGCTCTGAGAAGACGCTGGAATTGAGGGCCATGAAGCGCCCCAGAACTCTGAACAGCTCTGAAAGCCCTCGCCTGCGGAGCCTGTGGCGCTGGTCCTGCCCTCCACCTCACCCACTTGTGCATCCTGCATCGGGTGATTTTCTAAGGAATTTGTAGAATTGTAAATTCTACTTACATGTCTATCCAATGAAACATTGTTTCATTCTGAAGCAGTTGCTAGTATAAACTTTAAAAGCACTGAGTTTTCCAACTCCATGTCCCTTACTCATCACATAAGGCTAACAAAATGAGCTCAGGGAGATTTTTCAGAAAGAAAAGGCATAAGAAAGGAAGCAACATTCCCTGATTGAGGGAGCTACATTAACCCAGTCTCTCTTGCCCATACGGAGAAGGAGGGCAGAGGAGGAGAAAGATGGGAAATCACGAAAGGAAGCCTGGACGGTTACTGAGATGATTTTGGAATAGAAAACAAACCTGAAGAGTGCTGAGTCCAATAGTCAGTTCTTAGTCCTCATCTTACTTGACCCAGCAGCAGAATTTGATACAGTTGCTCACTCCCTCATGCTGCAAATATTTTTCTTCCCTTGGCTTGCATTCTATCTTGAAGCTTTGGTTAACCCCAGTCCCCATCCCTTGAATGTATTTATTTCTACATCTAGGAGTATTCATTGGTGAGCTCATCTAGCCTCATGGCTTTAAATATTACTAATTTATTTCTGCAGCTTGGCCTTCCCCTACCCCCAAATATGAATGCACATTCACTGGCTTATTAAACTTTTCCTCTTAGACTTGAATAGGTGTTTCAAACTTTACGTGATCCAAATTGAGCTCCTAGTCCTTCTCTTTAAAACTGCTCCTTCCGGAACCTTCTTGATCTTAGTTGATGGTACCTCTGTCTTTCCAGCTGCTTAGGCTCCATCCTGGTCTCCTCTCTCACAAACCCAATGTCTGACTCAAACCAGTACTCCAACACATAAAAGTCCCTGATGTCAGAGGGTAATGTGTTTTATTCATCCCTGCATCCTGAACGGTACGTCTGGAATACAGTGCTGTTCTGAAAAGACTTACTGAATAAGGGAATGTATGGTTTTGAGACCAAGTAAGAATGAGTACATATTTAAAACAACAACAAATAATTTTTTTTTTAAATCAAGAGTTAGATATGTCAAAGCACGAAATTAACCGGGAAGGAAATAAATAGATTTTTATATGACGATGAATATTTTAAGTCACCTACAAATATGGTTCCTAAGTTTGGCAATATGTTAGAATCACCTGCAGAGTTTTTCTATCCTGATGCTCAGGAATTCCCGCAGAGTTTCTGGGGGAAGGGCCCAGCCATCAGTTTTTAGTTTTCTAAAGCTCTTCGGGTGGTCCCAATGGGAGCCAAACCTGAGAACCCTTGCTCTATAGGCATCATTCTTAAAGTTAGTGTTTATATACTAATTACTTCTAAACGTTTCATAGTGGAATCTTTTTCTTCTCTTACAAGCTGGTCTATGATTTTTTTGTAAGGTTTCTAATCACTCAGCATGCTGACACTTTGTACAAAAAGAAGAGAATGCAAGAAAATTAACTTAAAATTATTAGAACAAATAAGAGTTCTGAAAGGCAGCTAAACCAAAATAAAAATACAAAGAGGGTTAGCTTTCTATGTGCCAGAAATAACAAATTCAAATATACTGAGGAAAACAATTCTCTTTACAAAGAAATAAAAATTACAAAATACTAAGGAATACTTAAACAGTAAAGACTTGAGGGGGGAAAAAATAAAACTATTGCATCTTATATAAGCTTAAAAGAAAACTTTTGAATCAATTGAAACATACAGTTTTCCTGCATGGAGAAATTAAGTATTTTAGACATGTCAACTATTCCCAGAGGAATCTATTTTTAGTGTATGCCCGGTCACAATTCCATCTTGACTAGATGATTTAAAAAGTCACCTAACAGATATTAATGTGTGAAATATCAAAAATATTTTTAAAAGAAAAATGATGAGGGATGACTTGCCCTCTGAAATATCACATCATTCTATATAGCTGTAATAATCTAAATAGCGTGGTCCTTGTGAAGGAACCGATAGGTATAGGAATGTGCTAGTATTTCGTTGAGTTTCTCAGTTACAGGATACAATTATCTCAATGAAAACTAAAAAATCTTGTACTTGAATTGGGTACCAGTTCACCCTCTTAGAGATTGATTTTTTTCAGGTGAAATTTTCTGAAAAATTTAAGTGGTTAAAGAAACACCCAACTTTTTTCAAAATAGGAAACACCTCCTTATTCCCTAAATCCCAATTTAGGAAGCACTAGAATTAAGTCCCCAAACTGATTCATTACTTGTGGGGATTCCTATGTGATATATTTGTTGCCAATTATTTTCATGCTTATTTTCTTCATAAGTTTACAATTTATTCTTTTGTTTAATATTTACTTCACTAACATAAAAGTAAGTTCTTCAAGAATAGGGACCTGGCAGGTCATTGCTCAACAAATATTTGCCAAATATAACATGGGTGAGAATCCTGTACTCATCTACTTCTCTGGGTCCTACCATTCTGGACTTTGTAAGATGCCCCATAGCCCATGACTTGGTTCACTGTTCTATCCCACCCAAAGTCCCCTTGAAAGGATTTGCTTACACTGAGACTGAATGGTTCCGATCTTCAGGACTGGGAAATTATCTCAACATTCCAAGCTGCATAAAAACACCTTAATAAACCTTTAACTTGGGGCACCTGGGTGGCTCAGTCAGTTAAGCGTCATAATCTCCGGGTCCTGGGATGGAGCCCCACATTGGGCTCCCTGCTCAGCGGGGAGGCTGCTTCTCCCTCTCCTCCTCCCCCTCCTCCCCCACTCATATTCTCTCTCACTCACTCTGCTCTCCCTCTCTCAAATAAATATTTTTAAAAACCCTCAAAATTCACCTTAATTTTTATATTTTTGATATTATAGGATCTGTGAAAAAATGCAAATTGCCTTATTTGTATTGTAATTGTGTATTAGATTCTCAAATCAAGTCAAAATGAAGCCAAATAATTAGTAGAAATACCATTTTAGAAAATCCAGAGTATTCCATCCAATTACTTATACTGTTTTATTAGAGATAAATCTAAGCCTAGCAGAAATAATCACATTTTTCTAGTTTCCTCAAAGAATCACCAAGCTTACCTTTCTTTCTTTTTTTTTTTTTTTTAACAGATTTTATTTATTTATTTGACAGACAGAGATCACAAATAGTCAGAGAGGCGGGCAGAGAGAGAGAGGGGGAAGCAGACTCCCTGCTGAGCAGAGAACCTGATGTAGGGCTCGATCCCAGGACCCTGAGATCATGACCTGAGCCAAAAGCAGAGGCTTTAACCCACTGAGCCACCCAGGCGCCCCGTAAGCTTACCTTTCATATTGAAATCACTTGAACATACACAAAACAGTGGGTCAAAGTTGAAATATAAAAAAATAAAGATCTGAATGCAAGAGCAGCAAAAGGTGGGTCTATCTATCTATCAAAAGAATAGGTTTACAGTGAGATTGTTGAGCTTTAACATGGTAAGTTTTCTTTACCAACTTCATATAAATCTTATATAACAATTAATATTAAAATGTTCTTGTTCATAACCAAATATTAGTTGATGAATTTCATGCACTAGTAGCTTCAAAAACATTGAAACACAACAGGTGCACATAAAAAACATCAGTCTTTTCAGAAAAACAGTATACAATACTGAATTTTCAGTAATTCAAATTTTACTTTGGTTACCAATATAAAGTTCTATTATATAATCTTGATTATGATTCTGTTTAGTTTAAGTACGATACTGAGAATAGTGAGTCTCCTTGCCTTAGCACACTATCAATCTGGGATAGATAAGAGATCAATATTACAAAAGAGAAGAAGAAAAATAAATACTCTCAAAGTACTTTGATGGTCTATTAATGCAGAGCCATTTTCTCTTTTTTTAAAACTCAAACGTATGTCTTTGTTCTCTGACCTTCTCCTCGAAGGTTTCTTATGCCTTCTCTCACCTGATTCTGGCTTCTTTTCTACTTATTTGTTCTCTACACAATGGTAAACTTCTTTTCCTCTTATTTATTTATTTATTTATTTGAGAGTGAGTGAGAGTGTGTGGGGGAGAGGCCGAGAGAGAGGGAGAGAGACAATCTCAAGCAGACTCCATGCTCCGTGCAGAGCCTGACATGGGGCCCTGAGACCATGACCTGAGTTGAAATCAAGAGTCAGATGCTTAACCAACTGAGTCACCCCACTGTGGTAAGCTTGTTAAGGACCGGAACTGCATGTCCTACCTCTCTCCACATGTGTGTCCTGAAATGGCCTTACACCACTGCACCATTCTGCGTCTAGTACAATGTGTGTGTTCATGTACAGAATAGGCAGCCAAATGGGATATTTTCTTTAATGTCCATTTTAGGTCTCTGAAATATAATACAACTGACCCTTGAACAACACAGGGATTAGGGACGTCAGTCCCCGTTCAGTCAAAAATCCACAAATGACTTTTGTCTCCCTCAAAACTTAACCACTGATAGCCTACCATTGACCAGAAGCCTTACCAACAGCATAAAACAGTTAACACACATTTTGTAGATGAGTTTTCTATTATATTCTTACAAAAAAAGTAAACTAGAGGAAAGACATTATTATGAAGAAAATTATAAGACAAAATGCATTTATGGTACTGTAGTAAAAACATCCATATATAAGGGGTCCATGCAGTTCAAACTTCAAGGGTCAATGGAACAATGTGATAGTAAGTACTCTATCTGTAGAGTGATTATGATTTTTTCACAGAACTTCCTAATTATGCTTTCATTTTACTCTCATGTCAATGATGTGAAATAACAAGAGCAGAATTATTATATAGGTGGAAACCAGGGCATAGACATTTAAGTGGTTTGCCTTATTTCACAAAAACATGGACACATCTGAAACTAAACTCCAAATTCCCTGCCTTCTTTTAATCCAGGGTTCTTTCTCTTTGATGTTCCTGAAATGTCTTTCATAGTAGTGAAAATTAATTCCATCAGCCTGCTTTCTTGACATTTATTATGACTCAGTTTTAACTGAATTAACCTTTAGTTAAAATAAATAAGAAATAACTGCTGGGGCACTTGGGTGGAACAGTTGGTTGAGGTTCCAACTCTTGGTTTTGGCTCAGGTCAGGATCTCAGGGTCATGAGATCAAGCCCTCTGTCGGGCTCCACACTCGGCATGGAGTCTGCTTGAGACTCTCTCTCCCTCTGCCTGTCTTTCCTCCCTGCTTCCTTGTGCTCTCTCTCTCTCAAATAAACAAATCTTTTAAGAAAGGAAAGGAAAAGAAATAACTGCTAACCCAGATGAAAAAGTCACCATGTTTAGAAAGCATTTACACATATTTCATGCATGCTTCCAACATGGTGAGCACTTCCGCAGACACCGGGGACAAAGTGCATGTAACTAACCGCCAGGACAGAACTCTTCCCTCTTTTGTGCTCCTCATTAGCTTAGCATGCTATCTGCGGTGGTGCCTTCCTAGAAATTGCTTTCTTGTCACTTGCCTTTGTGCTGCTGTATGGAAACAAGATGGCAGGAGCGATGCCGCTTCCTCAGAGGCCTGTGACGTCAGCATCCTGGTGGAGTGCGGTGCTGATCGATTTGACTCCCAGTGTCAGCTTGATTTTAAGTCTGAGAAAGAAAACAAAACAGTAGAAAGCACAGCAAAGGCAAACAACCAATTATCAAAGTCCTCAGATGAACACCAGAAATAAAGGATGTCTTTTCTTACTCACATTTTTCTGCTCTGTTTTATACACAATTGAAATAAAATGTGCGTATTTAAATCACAACCCCTCATGACCAAAATAATGAGCAAGTGCATGAAAGGGAGGAAGGAGGAGGAGAAAATTGGAAATACTGTATTTCGAAGTAAAAATGAAACCAAGTGACGTGCATAGATGTTGCTTACTAAACTGCAAAATATTAGGACAAAACAAAGCAGGATTCCCCAAGGAGTTTGAACCAGGCCATTTTGCCCAGAAGGCAAAGATAAAACTGCAGTCTGATAGGCTTTTGGAAAGCAGAGGTCGGATCAGAATAGAATCTGATAAATGGCTTTGTCAGGGGTGGATTTGATTGTTCGGCTAATCTTAGCAAGATCTGTATTTTTAACTCACCTTCAAAGGCCTGCAGGTGGCACGTTTCCAGCAACACAGAGTCACTGTGAGCAAGTAAGGAGTATAGTAGCAGCAGGTGCCTGAACGTGAAGGCCAGGAAGCCCTGTGCTTTCTGGAAGTTAATGCACATTGCTACCCAAATCCTTTGTTCTCCAAATAAGAATGGGTGCTTCCAGGGACAGTCCTTCTACCACCATGCTTCAGCCCTTCCCACCTAAGACTCCTCATTTTAGTTGCTATAATTATCATTGTGGAACAGGACATGGATTTCTTGCCATATAAAGACACAAGGACATGTATTTGGGTGTCAGTATCATTATACGTGCCTTCCTCAGGACAGCAGTTGTGTTCAACAGCTCTTCACGGCTTGCTCACACCCTTTGCTGCAAACACCCTTTCCAGGCGAACCCGAAGTCCACTGTTCAAAAATCTGATTCACTTTGTTTCCATTTTGAGAGGATCGACAGGAAAAGCCAACTTCTAAAACAGGCAAATATGGGAATGATTATAAGCATATGAACAGATCATTCTTTCAAATATTTGAATTACTCAAGACATGCTTTATTGCGTGTGTAGAGAAGATTAACTGTTTGAGGAATACACCTCCTAAAAAATGGTGGGTGTTGCGGTCATTGTATTATTACTTTCCTTATTGTGGTTATTATTATTATTATTCCTCATTTCAGGTGAATAAATTGAGTCTCAAAAATTTAATAGCAAATCTAAGGTGAGAGAGACAATAAGTGGTAAGAGAAGACTTGTTCATGGGCCTACGACTCAGGAACATGTTTTCATTTATTTGGCACTCAGTCTGTCTTTTTTGTCCTTTCTGTTATGTTAAGCATTATTTTAAATGTTGTGTGATCTAAGGAGATCCATAATAACTATTATATAAATGGATAAAAGAGTCATAAATTGATTGGTATAAAAGCAGCAATGTCCCTGAAATGTGCCAAACCACATTTTTAAATGGTGGGTATAGATTTTACCCATAAATTGCATTGAACTCTAAGCCTTTATATGAATTTTTAATATTGTTATCTCAAAGTATTATATAAAAATTAAAGGGTTTCACAATGCCATTTGTTTCTTATAAGAATTTTTATTGAAAAATTCCTAATTATATTAAGAGTTATAAAACATATACCATATTCTAACCCTCAAACCTGACCATTTCAAGATACAGTTAATAGTGGTATAAATACATAATATTTCTCAGGGTCTGCTCTGAGAATGATGGAAGTATAGCCTGTTCTATCACAAAGAAGAGCTAGGACCTCTGATTTCATGTTTATGGCATTCCAAGTTTAGAAGTAAAACTGGTAAATTCACTACAGTTGATGTGTTTATTCATTGACACCAAGTCCAAAATATGGGTCAGAGAGAGAAGAAAAACAAAAGCTTATTTATAGTGCTCCCCAAAACCTGGGAGTAGATAGTTCAGGAGAAAGGAAGGAACCAACGGCAGAAATCTAACAGAGGGTCTGAAAAGTAATACACGCAGTGTCTTTAGACACTAGGAGGACATTGACGCCCTTCAGAAGAGTTGCTTTAGTGGAGTGCTAGGGACAGAAGCCAGATGGCTTTGTGAATGCTGACAGTGACCTGAGCTAATCCAAGGAGAGCCATGTCAAAACAAATTTAGGGCAGATTATTTTCATTAGAAAATCAGTAAGACACTCAACTTTATTGTTTGTTTGTTTTAAATAGGAAACAAACAATCCTTCCCAATTAAAAAAAAAATCCTGATTTTTCTGCTTGCTTTACATCTGCTGCTCACTTTTTTTAAAGACTATATATGTTTTATAATTAACCTAAAAATCCATGATTAGAGTAGATGTCGCTGAATGTTGTATCCCCATAGGTATAGAAGACTGGCAGGTATTCAATGCAAATTAAATGAAAAGCAGTAAATTCATACACCAAGAAGATCATATGTAATGAGATTTGATGTGAGTCTAAAAGATGAACAAGAAATAGTGTGTGTTAAGATTGATTACAAGTGGATTTGGATATGGAGACATAGAGACTCAAAGACTGACAATTTTGTCTCTTGAACAATTAATTTTTAAGACAGGTAAAAATTCTGTCAAAGTGGTTTTGCTTGGTTTCCTCAGCAGGAACCCTCACGGCAGCTGGGTTGGCAGATCATTTGTTTTCATGAGAGCTCTTTGAACCAATCAGGACACAGCTAATCTTATTATACCTCTGTGGGCTTATGTTTCTTTTGATGAGAGTCTAGAGAAGTCATGGGTAATACTTTATTGTGTGCCAGGAACTGCTTATGTTTCAGTTGTACAAGGTCAGATCTTAATTTAACCACCAACTGGGTACTTAATTTTAGATACACAGAGGAACACATTGGCTCCAAGGCACTTCCTCTGGTTTAGGAAGGCAAGGCCCTGGATAAGAATGACAAGATGATCATTCCAAAAGGTGAGATTATGAAATATTTGATCTGTACCTCACCAACTCACTTATTAAGTAGTTTAATATTGGGAATATTTTAAATGGATGGAAATACATATTGTGGTAGCTTCTCATTACTTTCTTTCCAGTTGATCACCCTGGGGGTTTGCCTTTCTAGAGCCTTTCTAATCAGAGAATAAAGGCAGGGTTATTTTTGTTTGTTCAGAGAATATTAATTCCGTGGCATAGTTATGAAGCATAATAGTATCATAAGAAAAACATTATGGATGAATATGCTTACAGGAAGTATCAGTATACACACTATGGAATCTCAGCAGGGTCTTAGCAGGCCCTTGTTTCTGAGAAAAAAATTAAATGATTTTTGTGACTAATTAAAATGAATTTCTATCAAGGCTTTTTCATCATTTACAGCAAAAGATGGATGCTTTGTGTTCAGATTGAAAAATTCCTTTCAGTTCTTTTGATTCGGATGAGAAAAAGGAACTCAGTAGAATTGGAAATTTGCTTCTGCAAAATAAATCATAGCATCTTGAGGTTGGACAGCCCTTAGAATTTACCCAAGCCCATCGCCCATCTGGTACGTAAAGGAACACATGACGTCTAAAGAACCTTCTACATCTAAAATGAAATGATTTCTGTGAAATAGCAGGGATGTGGACGAGGAAGTCCTAACTCTGCTTTGCACTGAGAAGACTTATTATCATCATAAGTATCATAATTTTATACTTCAGTTGTTTCTGTGGGAATAAATATCTTGTTTTCAGATGAAAATTTACCTAAAATATGTATATTTCTACTAGATTGTTTGATATGCTTGCTGGTTGTTTGCATAAGCTCTTTTAGAAAACTTATGAATATTTGGGTTGTGAAATGAGACCTCTTTTCATTAATTTCGTTATAGCAGCTGGATCGTCGGTTACAGTAGAGTGGTTAAGCCTGTGTGTCCTCTAATGCCAAAAAACTGGGTTTCGATCCATATCTCCACCACTCACTAGATGTGCAAGCTTAGGCAAATTACCTCACAACTCTGCCTCTGTTTCCTTATCTGTAAAATAGGGAAAACTGTCTATTAAATTAAATTGACTAAGGTACTTGGTATAATGTATGTCACCAGTAAGTACTCAATGGATGTTACTTGTATTAGTTATTAAATTCAATAAAACAAATATTTATTGAGGATGTGCTATGTGCTTGACTTCCTGCCAAACCTTGGAAAGGAGAAGAGCAACCTATGTTGCTTCTGGAGAAAAGTCTAGAATGCATTTTTAAAGGCAGCAAACTCCCTGAGGGCATGGATCCTATTGTGTCTAGCACTGCCAGGAACATAGTGGACACTGAACACGTGTTTTTGAATGAATGAATAGGATGGTTTGAAAATCCTTAGGAAGAAAAATAATCATCATCAAGAACTGGTGGGTCGATACTCCTCCTTTAACTTTTAGATTCAGCAGAGAAGGGAAATGCAGTAGACCCTATGCATCTGTATTTCAACAGAGTAGTTGAGAGCATTTCTTGATGATAGTCTCATTATCAAAAAGGAGACATTAGTACTAGATGGTGGAGTGTTTGGGAGGATTTGTAACAGGATAAACAGCTTTTCTTGAAGGGTGCTAAATAATAGATCAGTGTCAACCTGAAGGCCTCTCTGGCCTGTGCCAATTTCTGTTCAACATTTATCATTATTAATGGAGCAGAAGGACCTATAGAAGACATGGCAATAGATCTGCAAAAAGGACAATACTTGAAGGGAGAGAAAACACATTATATCTTAGCAGACTGGAATAAAGGTCAAATCTTAAAAAAAAGAAAAAGAAAGAAAGAAAAAGAAAAGACAAAATGTAATGGGTTTAAATAAAAAGTCCTGTACAGAAATGCATAAAATAATGTGAGAAAAAATATGAGATGTACAATTTGGGCCAGTAGGGGTCCAAATCAAGTGTGTAACATGATAGCCCCCAAATTCATCTGAGCTTAGGCTAAATTAACAGATCTATAGTATCTAGGGAAAAGGAGGTGGTCACACCTGCTTGATGTGTTGGTCTGACTACAGCCATTGTGCTCCCATCAGAGCCCAAGGTCCAGAGCCAGTTTTAGAAAGAAATGGGCAAACAGGTGTGTTTACAGGAAAGCAATCAAGATGGCAGAGGGAGGTGAACCCATGGCACAGGAAGAAAAATTGTCTTGCCTCAGGAGGAAAAGGCTCACTGGAGACGTAACTGCCTTCCTGGGGAAATGATTCAAGGGCCCTCACGTAGCAAAGGAACAACATTTTATCAGTGTGATCCTGAGGAATACAACTAGGATCATAGAATAATGATTTGAGGAGACAGGATTCAACTTCACTGTCTTTCCTAATTGCTAAAGCTGGCCAAAGACGAAGGGCTCTGTGGGGATATAACCTTTCTGTCACTTTAGTGGTAAGGGCTGAGGCTGGACAATTACTCGTGGGGCATGTTGTAAATGGAATTTACAGGTGAGGCTATCTAATGGTCAACTCTGAAGTCTGGTGATTCTAGAGACAAGGAGGGAGATGGAAATAAGGAGTATGTCAGACAGAATGCCTGTTCAAGGGTGAGGAATAGAGCTAAAACTGCCAAACAACCTCTAGAATTCTAGTTCCTCATTCCAGAGGAGGTCAACTACAGAAAAATGCTAGGTAATGTTTGCTGATTATTCACATCAAACACAGGTAATGAGGCGGCTAATCCAGAGGGCAGTATTCAAACAAAGTTCCAACTGCTATACCCAACTATCTCCCCAGAAAGAAATCAGTGGTCTGTATGTGATTTCAAAATAAAATATGAAGAAATGCAATGGCTCATTATTGTTTGAGATTCGAATGCATAAAGACTTGACTTGAGCCCCAGGCAGGAAGTGCTGCCATGTCAAATGAACACGTACCTATAGCAGTATGTCAATACCATATATATGGTATAGACATTGTACACATACCATATAGTATAGACAGATACTGTAGCAGTGTGTTCACATACATATATGGTACATAAACAGTGCTTTTATTAAAGTCTAGAGGCATTTCATTTTTATTGTGATTGTAGTTAATTAATGTAGTCAAAACATTTTTTTACTTACCCTAGAACTCAGCTGTCTAAACTAAATGTAGCTATTTTTGGGTCTGTAACTGGCCTCACCTTCCTTGGAAGCTGCCACTCACTAATTAGTGGAAAATGAACTTTAGGTCTCACGCAGAGAGATAGAATAACTTTGGTATCAAAGCCTTTGCTTGGATGATTCAGGTAAATGGATCAGTCTTTCAGATTTCTGTTCTTCCCCAAGCCAAGAAATTATATCCACCAGATTTCACTTGCTCTACTATAAATTTGTGCAAATTTCTCTCTTACCAAAGTCACCAAGGTCCCTGACCTGTCAGGAAGTGACCTATTTCACCACCTGCAAGGTACAGCCTGGGACCCAGATGCCAGGCCAGTTTTCTGGAAAGCTTTGTAAAGCTTTGGTTCCATAAAGTCAATTTTAGTTCCTTCCAAGTAGCCAGTAATATCTGATTAAGTGAACATCATTCTCATATATGACACTTTATCTATGGCAATAAATATTCTTCAAGGATATGGATTTTATTAACTGCAGAGTTTTCCATTGCTTAGGTATACTATAGTATCTTACACAAATTTCCTCTTGTCGGACATTTGATTGTTTCTAGTGTCTTGGTAGTTAAATATGGCTGAGATGAACATTTTCATATATAATTTTTTTTGTCCACATCTCTGATTATTTCTGTAAGATAGATTCTTAGAATTATAAACAAAGGATAGGGCTTTAAAAAAATCATATTATCATTTGAGCTTGTGATAAGGGCACATCTATTAATTTTTGTGGGCCATGCTTGCTCTGTTCTTTTCTATTCTGTTTCTATTCCTCTAGAAATCCACCTATTTGTGACTCTAGAGCTTCTTCCTATTCTGTGTATCATTTTCACAAACTAGCACGCACCTTCCAATAGCTCTGTTGTAATGGAATTTGACATAGAAATCAATAGTAGAGTAAAAATATCTAATGTTGTACTGTGAAACTAGAGATAAGCAAAGCTAAAATGACAGGTCTTATCACTAGTGTATTTACCTAGAAACTCAGACTCAGTTAATGTAGATCCAAAACTGGAAGTGAGCTTGCAAAGATATATGACATAGGAAACACATGGTGAATCTATTAATTTGCTAGTTTTAAGAGTAGCGTGTATCTGATTACTTAATCGTTCATTTCTTCAGCCGATAGTGTATTTTGCCTCTTTTTATATCTTTTCTAAAATGTCGAGTTGTGGCTCTATGAATGCTACATAAAAGTAAGATTTTTCAACAGAGAGAAATCACAAGTAGGCAGAGAGGCAGGCAGAGAAAGGAGGAAGCAGGCTCCTTGCTGAGCAGAGAGCCCGATGCGGGGCTCGATCCCAGGACCCCGGGATCATGACCTGAGCCGAAGGCAGATGCTTTAACCCACTGAGCCACCCAAGTGCCCCAGCATTCGTTTTTTTGAACTGTGTGTGTGTGTGTGTGTGTCCGCGCACGCGTGGGTGTATACGCACATGTGCATGCACCTTTGTTCAATTTATCAGCAGAGTAAGTTGTTCTACTGGGGAAGGAGAACTGGCCTAGTTCTCCCTGTCATTTATAGGATTACACCATGTGGAGGGAGTTGCTGTGACAATACTTATAAATAAAAGTTACCTGTGTAACTGTGGGCTGGACCCCCAATTCTGACAGCATTTTAGCACTCTTGGAAATCTCTTGGTTGACTGGTTGATTCACCGAAATTAGTCCAATGAAGCCATTGGTCTGACTTGCCATTTTGTGCCACAGGATTCCGAAAGAGCAGAAGTGTGTTGCCACCGAGTAAAAACCAAAGTGATAACAAAGTTCTATTCATATTGATTTCGATATGCCTTTAAAATGACACATATCAAGGGTCAAAATGCAGGAAAGCAAGAATGAACTTTGCTTTGAATACAATAACTGTATTCTCTTAACAAAAACAAAACATAGAAATCCTCTTTCACAACCGTTATTCCTCTGATAGGAGAAATGCTGATGATTCTCTCTGGGACCTCCAGGTGGTGAACACATCACTCTGAAACCATAGCAGTTTCAAGGTAAGAGAAAATTGCCTCAGGGTATGACAGTAACCCATTCCACACAGCAGAACCTCCGGGTTTGGATCGGGGCTGTGTATAAACCTGTAACGAAATCTAAGTTTTACTGTATGCCCCTTCTCTTATTCCCCCTTATCACTTTCCACTTGACTCAGTCTTAGACCCTCTGTCCTCTTTTCCACCCCATGCCACCTTCACTAACTAACCCCAGAGATCCTAGGTCTGCTCTGGGAACCCATAGAGCATGGCTGGCATTTTCAAAGGGACACTAGAACATGGAACAATGAGCCGTAAAGAACATTATCTCTCACTGATGCAACCGAATGACACTGGGGTGACAGGTGCCGGGGACAGTGTGATATTTCTGGACACAAAGGCCTTCCTTGCATGGAAGTGACCGGACATTCTGGCAACTGTGAGGGCCGGCCCCATTTAGGACCCACAGACTCGTCAACAGTGCAGCGCTAGCAGGAAATACAGGCTGGGGGGGGGGGTTGAGAGAGCCCGACGCAGACAGGCGTCATGGACCCACGTTCGCTCCAGAATCATCTCTTGCAACATCACCCCAACCTCCTGACCACTTCAGTCAGGCCCCCACTGATATATGGGTCCTTTTTGTAAAGACAGTAATGTTTGGACTCCCAGATTCAAAGTACAGAATGAAGGTAAGTTTAGGACATCGCAGACCATCCTACGGAACACTAAGCCTATGGCAGGGCACCAAAGAGAAAGATTTATGTGTCCCTGGAAGCTAATATTTATTTTTAGAAGTTATTGTCATTTCGAGCTAGCTGTTAAGAGCAGAATCAAAGTGTTTTCTTTAACGGGCAACAGACTATGCATTGTTTTCCTGCTGCTTCGGAAAGACCTTAAAAATGAAGGTACCTGTGCTCTCTCCAGTCTCTACTTAGTAGTTCTGTGACACTGGGTGGGTCTCCTGACCTCTCAATGCCACAGTTTCAACTTATGCAAAACGAATCTAAAATACCGACAAAGTAAAACTGGGGTGTTTAAAGCACAGCAATGTATGCAAAGTGGGTTCATAATCACTGGGCTTTTTTTTTCTTATTACCAAAGACACTCCAAAACTTACATGACCACCTAACTTACCCTTTTCCTACTATCTAAACCTATGGTTTTACTCAGCCCACCTGTAAAATAAACTACCAATTACTGATATCTGGATAATACATTTAACATTCAGAAATCCTTAATTCAGTGGGTTTTCACTGGGGTATGTGACAGGGCTTTCCGAGGATCCGTGAATTCCCCAAAATTTTACGAGAATTTTGGGTGGGTATGCGTCCTTCTGGGGTGAGAATCCATTGCTTTCATCAAATGTGTTCTTGACCTTAAGGAAGGTTAACCAGCCCTTTATTTTTCTTTATGTATAAATTTCTTTTGCGTATAGTTGGCCCACAGCATTACCTCAGTTCCAGGTGAATAACATAGCGATTCAACAACTCCATATGTTATGCTGTGCTCCCTGCGAGTGTAGCTCCCATCTGTCACCACACAACAACACCACAGTCTCATTGACTCTATTCCCTACGCTGTGCCTTTTATTCCCATGACTTATTCATCCCTAACTGGAAGCCTATATCTCTCTCTCCACTTCCCCCTTCGGTGACCATCAGTTCGCTCTCTGTATTTATAGACCTGATCCTGTTTCTATTGTGTTTACTCATTTGTTATTTTAGATTCCACATTTGAATGAAATCATGAAATGAAATTTGAATGAAATATTTGTCTTTCTCAGTCTGACTGATTTCACTTAGCATAATATGCTCTAGGTCCATCCATGTTGTGGCAAATGGCATGATCTCATCCTTTTGATGGCTGTGTAATACTCCATGATATATAACAGTTCCTCTATCCATTCTTCTTCTTCCATGCATCTATCAGTGGTTACGCCATGCTTTAAATGAAAAGGTTAATTGTCCAGCATAATTGTTCTAGTTATTTTGTCAGCCACTGTGTATCGGTAACAAATAAATCTCACTAGTGGTCTTCTCCAGAATAAGACTGGCAAAACCATTATTTAGAAAGGGTCAGTTAGGGGCACCTGGGTGGCTCAGTGGGTTAAGCCTCTGCCTTCGGCTCAGGTCATGATTTCAGGGTCCTGGGATCGAGCCCCGCATTGGGCTCTCTGCTCAGCAGGGAGCCTGCTTCCTCCTCTCTCTGCCTGCCTCTCTGCCTATTTGTATTCTCTCTTTCCATCAAATAAATAATTTTTTTTTTTTTTTAAAGAAAGGGTCAGTTACTTTCTCTAGACTGAGAAGTGGAGCCCCTGTGAATAGGTCTTAAAGGAGGTCACAATATTATTTGGCCTTTTCTCAAATTCCTGATTGGTGCTTTATTAAACATTTTTACATGAAGGCTGACAACAGATTACTGCCAGCCTTCAGTTGGAATTGAGTCCTGGTCATTTTAAATTTGAGATATAGATAAATAACTCTCCCCTTGCTCTTTTTTAAAAAATTTTATTTACTTATTTGACAGACAGAGATCACAAGCAGGCAGAGAGGCAGGCAGAGAGAGGGAGGGGGAAGCAGGCTCCCCAATGAGCAGAAAGCCCAATGCGGGGCTCGATCCCAGGACCCTGAGATCATGGCCTGAGCTTAAGGCAGAGGCTTTAACCCACTGAGCCACCCAGGTGCCCCTCCTCTTGCTCTTCTCATTGCATCTCAATGTCTCTGGGTTCATTCCAATGATACTCTTTGATTGTCTGTCTGACGCTTTAACGGCCCTGCACACAGATCTTCATTTCATCCCAAGCTTTGAGTGAGAGGTTGGAGAAAGCTTGTGTTAGGTAGGGGCGTTACACCTGCTAAGAGTTTCCTCACTATTTCTATCTGGCTGTTGTTAGGGATACAAAAGAGTTAAAAGTCTTAGATAACTTTCTACTGGGTTGTAGTTAAAATGACATCTAAAAAACCAGAAACAAAACTTTCCACAGATCAACTCAGTTCCCTAAGGAGTCTATGGTACTGGAAGTCCAAATTTCAAGCAGGGTTAGAGCTGAGCTGATGATTTAAATAGGTAAAAAGGCTCTGGATCCCATTACTAATCCCAGGGCCATGCAATCCCCCTATCACCACAGTGATACCAGCGAGAAAGGCAGCAGGCAATGCCACAGGCTAAACTTCATGATCTAATTGTGCTGTCTGAAGGTCCACGCTTGTCTGCAAGTAAGGAGTCAACAACTTCTTTCTCCTGAGAACAGCCACTTGCTCCCAGTTGACTAGCGGTGAAAGTACAGAGAAAGACAGAAAAGAAAAAGAAAGTAGGATACTTCCTTCGGGAAACTAATCATCTAAGTGAGAATACAAAACACAAATGTGTGAGGAATTGGCCAGGCAAATACAACAGGAGTGTAAATTCAGATAATGGAAAAATATCATAGAAGAGATGTTCCCAGATAAGGAAGGCCCAGGGGGACCTGTAACATTGTAGCAAGGCTTCCACAGGAGGAACTTCTTGACCCAGGCCTGAGGTGGTGTGGGTCCTGAGTGAGGAAGGGCTGGAGGGGCTGGTGAAGGTAGAGGGATAAGATACGAGAGTACAGAAGTGAGAAAAAGGAAGCCAAGCAGAGTGGGCCACCACACCTGTTTCATTGGAAGAAAGGCTCCATACCTCAGTACCACAGTCAGTTGTATAAATAAAGCAGGGCCCCTGCTTATGTTAGTGGGTTTTTCATTACCTCATTCATTCATTCATTCACTCATTCATTCAACACACATTTAGAGACCATGAACCTTGAGATGGCGCTTCTCTAGGCACTGGAGATACAGACTAATTCTCTGCTCTTATTGATTTATATTCTGGAGGGGGGGAGGGCGGGGATATAGGAAATAAACCAATGAACAATTAATAAAAACAAACTACTACTTGAATCTATTTGGTGAATAAGACCCTTAGGACACATGTTGGCTTTTTGAGTAGACTGAGATCTCACGGTGTGAGGAAATGCACTTTCCTCAGTCTGCCCCCTGATGGGGGCAGTCCCCCAACATTACCACTATTCTCTCTTTTCTGTTCCAAGATGATAGGAGGGCACTGGTACAGAACAATGAAAATACAATCAAAACAATGCCATCAAATTCATGTGCAGGCTGTCCACAGGTCAGGCACCCTGGCTAATGGCATGTGTAGAACCATCCTTAAAATTTGAGCTTAGCTAAACTTGAACAGTGAGAGGTAGTAAAGCAAATATCAACTGTGTTTTGAAAATTGCCCACAGAAAACTGTTTTTGTTTTTTTCTCCTCGGAAAGACACACCGATATGTAAAATTTCAAATAGATCATACACTTTGGCTCATAAAGTACAATTAATCAAAAACAATTTCATATGGATCATTAAACCTAGTTACAGGATTATTTTGATTTCTACACTTACTAAATTTCCTCTCTAAGATTTACTTATTTGACAGAGAGGGAGACAATGAGGGAGGGAACATAAGCAGGGGGAGTGGGAGAGGGAGAAGCAGGCTCCATTGAGCAGGGAGCCCAATGTGGGGCTCAGTCCCAGGACCCTGGGACCATGACCTGAGCCGCAGGCAGATGCTTAATGACTTAGCCACCCAGGCGCCCCATAAATTTCCTTTCTAAATAAGAGAGAGCAATTGATCCAATAGTAGACACTCCTATAATTTGATATTTGGAAGACATAAGCCAATGAGAAATAGTCTACATTTTTGTGTTTTTCTTCAGAAAAGTGGCTGCTAATGGACAGAGCTATGCGGGGGAAGGAATGGAGACTCTCTAGAAGGGTTGGTCTCCTCTGGGGATGGAGTTAAGATGGTCCTTATTTCAATTGTTCAAACGATGCTCTGAGACCATCAGACCTTACAACTTTCCCTGTCAGACCAGCCAGAAAATAAAAAATGGGACCAAACAATAACCAGGTGAGGGTTCGGATCGAGAAGCAACATGAACATCACTGCCACAGTATTCTTCTCTTTTCTGAAGGAAAGTAACTGAAGACTAAGACCCTGCCACTTTGGGATAAGATTGGAAGACTAGCTGCTAAAAGGTATCTCTCCTCATTTGTTACTCAAAACACTAAATGATTAGACATCTTTTTAACTTCCTTTTGTTGAAAAATGCTCAAGTCAGTTCAGACCATAGTTTGGTTATGGTCTGCACAGACCATAGCACTTTGGTACAAATGAGAAGATGTTGCTTCCTTGGGGCATGTGTAGCACTCTACCAGATTAACAACTTGTTAAGGGGAGATTTGGCTGGATTTCCTTGGCCACGAACACGTGTGTAGTGCACAGCCTGCACCACTATTTCTGGTGGCTCTGATTTGGTTGAAATGAGTGAATGCATTAGAGAGCTGAAAGAGCCATCAATAAATTATGTAAATCAGCCCAGGAGCCTCTTTGGTTTTTGGCTCTTCTTGGAAAACACAATCTCATTTTTATTCTGCTTATTGTTTTCCAGGTTAATTTACCTGCTGGCAGGTTCCACAACAAACCCTCTCTTAATAAAGTTGGTCTTCACCACACTTAGCCCTATAGTAGCAGTTACAGCATCCCTAACTGCATTAAGGATGTGCTTTTGCCAATGTGTCAGAAGTGATCTTTCCACGGCTAGCACAAGTCCACAGAGGTGGATTTCCCTGAGGACTGGAAGAACCATGTGGTCTATTGCACCCAACAGACCCAGTCAATAAGGAGATTATCCAAGTGCCTATAGATGTTTGTTTGTTTTTTAAATCACAATAACCCTCTCTTGTATTTTAAAATTCTGGAATTTTGAAACTTGTTCACTTCATACATGAAACTAGACAGTAGTTTCTCAGGAAGAACAGTGCTTGAAGTTCAAAGTGCCTTTTATTTATTTTTTTTTTTTTAAGTAGGCTCCACACTAGGCATAGAGCTCAACATGGGGCTTGAACTCATGACCCTAAGAACTCATGACCCCCAAATTGAAACCTGAGCTGAGATCAAGAGTTGGACACTTAACTGACTGAGCCACCCATGTACCCCAGTTCTCAATTCCTTCTGTTTAAAGTTTCATTCATGTCTTCTCTATTTGTTCTGTTAAATTTCTTGAGCGCAAGGCTAGGCCACTGCATTTGTGACTTTCTATTCTATTTTAATTCAACAAATGTTCATTGTGAAGTTCTCTGGGCCACACAGCTTCTAGAGTCGTAAGGGGTGCAAAGATGAGTGAGGTAGAGCCCTTCCCTCAAAGAGCGCAGAGTCTTAGAAGATGTTGAACACAAACAGAGTAACTGCATGTCAAGGCAGCCCACGCAAACCATTACTGACATGAGGAAAGGAATCAGCAAATAAGCAAACACAGCAGATGCAGAATTAAAAGTTAGGAATGTGAAAAGGCTTACTGCTCTCTATTCCTGTCTCCATCTTATTTCTTCCTGGTTTGAGTTTTAAACTTCTAATGGGCTCTGTAGAGCAGTGATTCACAAAACTGGTGGGCTGAAATTAGTGTAAGTCAGAAGCATGGGAAAATGAGTTCTTATAAGCCTAACTACAGTCATTAATGGAAAAAAAAAGCCCCAAATTAGAAAAAGCAGACACTTAAAGGGCAGGTAATCAAAGCTTTCAAAAGTTAGGATGGGCTTCATATATAATATGGATTAAAAAGTTCACTGCTTTGATGTTTGCTCAATGGGGAAAGATTAATGCATTTTAGTTTTTCATTTTGCATTGTTCACATTAACTGTATGTACTGTTCTGTGTCATTTGCTGATAATAAGAAACTGCTTCTTTCAAAAATTCTATACAGTCATGGATACTAATGATGACCCTGATGAAGACCATCTTACAAGTTATGATATTCAGCTCAGTATTCAAGAAGCCATTGAAGCCAGCAAGTCTGTATTTTATTCTGAAAGGTAACATTCAAGTTGACTCTTCTCAATAAAATTTCTTTTTGACATTCATTTTGTTGTCAGATAAAAGGAAAGACACTTCCTGGGTCTTTCTTGAGGAAAATGCTTACTCTTCTTTCCTGGCAGGGAATTCAATGGCTTTGCAAGGGCCACTACGCATAGGTTTCAATAATAGGATCTTCCACAAACCCCCACCTTCTGTGGAAGATGGAAATAACCTAAATGGGAAATTCTTAGTTGACTTTGTTTGTATAAGACTGCCTATTTTTTAAATTAATATAGAATCTAAAAGGACAATAAGTAATTTGAACAAATCTGCAAGTATGGCTTATACAACTAAAATATAGATAAGTATACAGAGGTCTGCTCTGAATATTTTTTTTTTAAGATTTTATTTATTTACTTGACACAGAGAGAGAGAGATCACAAGTAGGCAGAAAGACAGGCATAGACAGAGAGGGGGAAGCAGGCTCCCCGCCGAGCAGGAGTTACAGAGTCTGAAACGGAAAAAGTAGATTTCTATCTTGAACAACATACGTTATACTTCTAACAAAAACAAATGTTAGTTTGCATTCTATTGTAGTATTTAGAATCCTATATTCTGAAATTTAGTAGTGCTTTTGATTAGATTCTGTGCTATAAAACTATTGCTTTTGAGATTCTTAAAAATGGATGTAGTACCTTTAAATCGGGTCTCTAATTTTTTGCTCATCTCCAACAGAGTTCCGACGAAGGCTTTCACAACCCTAGAATGCCAGCAGATGTTTCTGCTTAATAGAGTTGAATCAATTTGTTATGAAATACCTTGTTTCCTTTGAATAAACACACACACCAGAGATTTGCCATGAGGGTTGAAACCACAACCTATTAGGCCAACGACTAGGAGTTTGTTCAGTAAATGCTCAGCCCGTTTTCACTCGTAGATCAGTTGATTAAAGACTCTAACATCAGTGTGGATCAACTAAGCATATTAAGTTCAAATCAATAAGCTTTATTGAGCATAGAGTTTTTAAAATTGTAAGAACTTTCTATTTAGAGACTTTTCTATTTAGTCCCATCATTTTAGAGATGAAGAAATCACCACCCAGAGAGGCCAGCTGGCTTCCCCAGGATCACAAAATCATGAAGCCTGAACCCAACTCTTCTGATTCAGACTACAATTCTTGACTCCATTTTCATTGCTTAGAACTAATTTCAGAGATAATGTTACACTCTTGAATTCTGTCATCTGTACTAATGTGCCGATGTCTAGTGTGTCATAAATATACTGTGATTCTTAGACACTTACATTTTTTAAATAGATAAAACTAGTTGTGTGCATTTCCTATAGATCTCGATTATTAAAATTATGTACAGAAACTCAATATAAGTTAAGTGTTTGGGTTTTTTAACAACACCTCTTGGATAAATATGGCTTATTTTTCTTTCTCCAGTAGATTTGTACCAGTGAGTGATCAAAACAGAAAACTTGTGGAAGCCATAAAACAAGGTAAATGGGTATAGTGTCTACGATGGGACAGGTTGGAGCTTTCGCTTTGCTGAGACAGAGATGTGTTACGAGCCCATGTGTTTAATCTAGGTCACATTCTTGAACTCCAGGAATATGTGAAATATAAATATGCATTGGATGAAGCTGACGAAAAAGGTTGGTTTCCATTGCACGAGGCTGTTGTTCAACCCATTCAACAAATACTTGAAGTTGTTCTGGATGGTAAGAGAACATAAAATCCCTTTGACCAAACCGAAGCAAAAATGTAGAAGTTTTGAGTGTTCCCAACAAACATAACAAGCAAAAAGAAAAAGTAGAATAAAAGATTATTTGGAATATGAAAAAGAGAATATCCATGTTTTATACTCAGAGTATAAAAATTAGTACATTTTATGGGACGCCTGGGTAGCTAGGTCAGTTAAGCCTCGGACTCTTGATTTTGGCTCAAGTCAAGATCTCAAGGTTGTGCGATTGAGCCCCATGTCGGGCTCTGCACTGGGCATGGAGCCTGCTTAAGATTCCTCTCTCCCTCTCCCCCTGTCCCCCTAACTCCTGCATCCACTCCCTCTCTAAAAAAAAAAAAAAAAGGAATTAGCACATTTTGTGAGGTTCAGGGTTCACCCTTTGCATCCTTCTAAGAAAGTGACAGAAGTTGGCTCAAAGATGTGGTTATAACCTAAAAGTAATTAAAGTTTATATATATCATGAATTAATTGATTTGAATATAAAGTTTTTGCTTTTGGGAGTTAGTTTTTAATTTTTCATCTGGAAGTATCTCTTGAGTTAACAATTTCCAAAAAATCATTATCATACAACAAGTATATTTACAATATTTTGTGCTTATATTACATTTTTTTCCTAATGTAAACATTAGTAAATATCATGTTAAATGGAGCCAGAGTTAATATTAATAATAATTTTGATAATTCTGATGTTCTAGCACAGTATTTGTCACATCTTGACAACTTTTAAAATGTCTTGTGAGTGCCCTATCTTCCAATAACCTTCAATGTTGCTCCCTCATTCTATGCTCTAGGATAGAGACAGTCATAGCTACTTGATAATTAACTGTCTAGCCAGCCAGCCAGAAAAAAATAGCTCAGCAGATAGACAAATAGATACAGAAGGTAATGTTAAGCATGTTAACATGGTATTAATGTTAAGCATGGTATTTTCTTTCTTTTTTTTTAAAGATTTTATTTATTTATTTGACAGAGGGAGAGAGGTCACAAGTAGGCAGAGAGGCAGGCGGGGGTGGGGAGGGGGGAAGCAGGCTCTGTGCTGAGCAGAGAGCCTGATGCAGGGCTTGATCCCAGGACCCTGAGATCATGACCTAAGGCAAAGGCGGAGGCTTAACTCACTGAGCCACCTAGATGCCCTAAGCATGATATTTTGTAACATATTCTGACAGTATTCAAATACATTTTCACTCCCCCATTCACAGATTTCATTCGAGAAAAACCAATTTCAGGTGCAATTTCAATAACAATACAAAGGATTGAGGAGTTATGTTACAATTTATCAAAAAATAAGAACTTGCAATCCATTAAAAAGAAAACCAATCCCCTGAAACACAGATTTTGGTTTTCTAGCTGTCAAGTCCATGCTCATCTATTTATACGCACTGTCATTTGATAAAGTTTAAATCATGTCTTTTAGTCTTTCTTTTTCATTGTTTGACTTCGTGCAATGCAAAGTAATGCTGGATTATTCTGATCTCTGTGATATCCTTTAAGCAAAGATTTTTAACTCAATGCAATATTTTCACATCTCAGCATCCTACCAGACGCTCTGGGAGTTTAAGACCTCGGATGGAGAAACACCCTTGACACTGGCAGTCAAAGCTGGTCTGGTAGAAAATGTAAGAACTTTACTAGAGAAGGGAGTGTGGCCAAACACCAAAAATGACAAAGGAGAGACACCCCTTCTGATTGGTAAATGACCTTTTTTTCCTAGAACTTTTGTAGTTTGAGACAAAGAAGTATTTAATAAGTATATATTGGAAACCACTATGTATTGAAGTTATGTGACCTCATCTCCTTCTATTCCCTGAGCTCCTCCCCTAACACTCATCTCATCTCCCCTATGATTTTGGTTTTTTAATCCTACAAAGAGGTCAAATGTGAAAGATCCTTCAGCACCAACTAACAAGGAGGGATCCAACCTTGGAGCTTTGTGAGGCCAGAAGTGCCAGTATTAGCAGAATATTCTCTAGGAAGGGTCCACTTGTAGGTAGGGTTGCATGTATAGTAAGTAGCCAGAAGAAAGAGGGAGAAAGGGGTTTGAAAGAGAGACACCAGGTTCACATCAGAACAGTGAGGCACCAGCAGATTCTAATCACATACATGCAACACTGGCCACCTACAGTGGGGTTCCCACCTCTGACACAAGGAATGATGGTAAACCTCAAGGTAACATTTATCAGTTTCCTCAAAGTCGGTGTTTCCTGCTATTTTTGTTGACCAATAAAAATTGGCAAGTCTGCTTGCAAAAGTGAGATGAGATTAATTACAAATGACCAGAGACAACATTTCCTGTCACTTTGGAATTTGTCACAATAACGTTGTGCTTCTTAGAAGTAAACCAGAACTCTTATCCTGAGCAGTTTCTATGGTTGTATCACCACTATTAATGTGATCTGTATAATGTTTAAAGGCATGTAACAGGGGGTATTTGCAATGACATCCACATATGTGCTATTGTTTCTCTAGATAGTTCTATAGATATCTATAGATATTTGATTTCTGCAAAACACACACACACACACACACACACACACTTCCAGAGTTTATATACTACATCACATTGCAAATGTAGAATTATTTTCTACTTGCTATTCTCAATTCACGTGTTTAAGGAACAACTAAGTCATGATTATCACTGACTTGATTTCTTTTTGCTTTATTTGCTTCTGTTTTTCTTTAATGCTTTTAACAGAGCATTAAGCATTTACATGCATTTCAAAGTGGTATATGTGTTTCCTCTACTCTAGCAATATCTGAAGTGTGGGAAAGGAAGTTGGTCATTGAGTTATCAGAGCCAAAATAGAATTAGAACATCTGGAAATCGTATTTTTTTTTTTAAAGCTAAATGGTAATATCAGGAGAAGACAAAAATCTCATGAAGGAAATTTTCTGAAGGTGTTTACTTATGTCTCCACATATTTTCTTGGGTTACCTTCTCCAGGACCTTCTTTGTGGAGCCCGTGTCAAGTATTTTTAGATTCTATAGGTAAACGGATTATCCATGACACCTTCCCAGTTTTCTTCTTGACTCTATAGGCTACTTTGAAATTTGCTATTTACAGTCCATTAACTTATAAAAGGAGAGGTAAGAGAAAAATATGCCATTTTGGATTTTTCTGTGTAATGTCATTTTTATTTTTCTTAGCCCTATGCCATCCTCTTTGTCTTTATTATAGAATATCCTTAGATGGCCAAACAAGTATCACTTTAGGTCCCACCAGGACTCTTCTTCCCCCATCAGCCATCTGGCCCTTCCTTGTAGTACTTTGATGTATTAGAGTTATCACACAGTTACTTGCTGAGTGCTAACCATCTAATTTGTGATCTGATGCTTATTAAGGGTATTTTGCACTCAGATTCCCTCTCTGCCCACCCTCCAAAGTTGGTGTCACCTTTCTCCAGTTCAGGATTGTCCTGGCCACTGGGGGCCCGGGGGAAAAGAGGAAGCCCAGGGAGCACATCTCAGCACATCTCAGTTCCACTGCCCTCAACTGTCCTACAACCTTACGCCATTTACAGCGCAGGTAATATTCTTCAGACATTTTGTTTCTCACAAATCAATATACATTCTCTTCCCTCTATCTCCTCTGATCTGCAATCCTTACCAAGAAACCTCAGAAAAATGTCTCTTCTCTACTTGTATGTCTTATGAGTCACAAGATAAATCAGTGTGGATAATAAGACAATTACATGAGCAAAACACATATACCAGAGAAAGAAAGAAAATGACAGAAATTTAGAATAAAAAGGAAAAGTGCCAGCAAACTATAAAGTGTTCAAAAGTGCCTATAATGTAAACAAAAGTCTCTAATTCCCTAACTCTTCCACTGAAGTTTGGTGTTCTTAAGCATTATTTTTGAAGATATGTAGATATATATTTACTTTTACTGTGTAAATTATTCAAGTTTTATTTTACTTAGTTATGTTACACAAATACTGTGTGCCTTATTAGTTTTCATTATTTCAGCCATTTATTGATTAAGAATGTCTTCACGGGTTAGGTTGGGAGGGATTCCCTGTGGTTTGCATTATTATTTCTACAGGAAGTAAATATATTCGTAGTTCCAAAACAGGTAAAATGGCATGTAAGTTTTTATTTTTAACATTATTTTAAGTTGTGGCCTATATGTGATATTATTTTCATGATGAAAGACTAATATCTCTAATCAACATGTTTTCTGAGTCAAACAAAAGGAAAATAGATTATGATGGAAGAGATTCATTATTCTAATGACTTTTTTTTTTTTTTCAAAAAAAATGCAATAGGAGCAAGAAGATAAATGAAGACACACATGTCTTAGTTCATTTCACTTATTGATGTTTTTCTCTGCAATGACACCAGCTAGGATGAGGTCATTCACTCTAATTAGAGCTGCCAGTGGCAGGTGGGCAATTCAGAGGAAGGCATTTGTCAACAGACTCTACTTAGTGAGCGGGAGAAAACGTGAAATCTCACCACAGTGATGGCTTGCCTGCCTCCGAATGAAGTAGGCAGAGCTAGTCTTCATCCTCCTGTGGGAGCTCTTTCCCTCGCCTTGGCCTTTGATGCTTTCTGGATTCTGCCCGCTTGCTCCCCAGGATGTTCTAAGTGGCCCCCCATCTCCTCCTGCCTTTCCCGGCAAAGACCTGGACTCTGAGTCTCTCTTCAAATAGAAGACATTATAGGCTTCCTCCCTAGACTATAAATTCCATGAGTGAGAACCAAGTCTGTCTTTGTCCTGCCCTCCACAGTGTAAGGCAACAGTGCACCTTTCATACAGCCAGAGCGCAGGAGCTGAACGAGTGAATGAATGAATGAACGAATGAAACTGTATTTACCTCCATTAGCAGGGAGTAGCCCTCGTCCTTCTCTGTTTCTTACTAACATTTTACTTACTGGGACGCTTGGGTGCCTCAGTGGGTGGAGCGCCTGACCCTTGGATTCAGCTCAGGTCATTGCTTATCTCACGTTCCGGCGCGGGAGCCCTGAACCAGCCCTAAATCAGCGCGGTGCCTGCATGAAGTCTGTCCCTCTGACCCTCCCCTACCCTTCCCTCGTGCACGTGCGTGCGTGCGTGCGTGCGTGTGTCTGCGTGCGTCTGCGTGAGAGCATGCGTGCGAAAGCGCGCACTCTCATAAATACATCTTTTAAAAAAGATTTTACCTAATGATAAGAGAAAAAGATATTACATCTTCCAGAATTATTTATATCTAAAGTGGGACAGTCTCTTAATAACTCGAAGTGGGGGGAGGGGCGAGCTTTTAACTGTAAGTTTCTCGGAAACGGCAGAGACACATCTGATCTAGTGGATCTCTTACACTGCAGTACATTCGTTGTCCTCTACTTCACCTGTTTACAACAGATGTATCTAGATTCTTAACATTCTCATTGCTGGGGTGCCTAGGGAGCTCTGGGGGTTAAGCCACCGATTCTTGATTTCGACTCAGGTTGTGATCTAAGGTCGTGAGATTGAGCCCCGGGGTGGGGGCTTGCTCTGGGCACGGGACCTGCTTAGGAGTCTCCCCCTGCTCTCTCTTGCTCTCTCTTACCCTCCAAAAAACCCAAGAGCATTCTCATTGCTAACCCCCCATTAAAATCACGGGAAAGGGAAGTTCATTTAATACTCGATGCTTTGTTTGGTGGAGGAAAACAAAACAAAACAAAAAATCGTTCTCGGGGGTTGGGAGGGGACTTAATAAACATTTACACGTGTGGCACCAGGATTCTAGAAGTGATGAAATTAGATTAATAATAACAGTTGTAATTTATTGAGCTCCTAGTACACACTAAGCATTTCCATACATTATTTAATTTATTCAACCCAATAGTGGAGGCTATTTTTATTTCATTTATTTTCATTCTCTAAATTTTAGAAAGAGTATACACAACATCCTATTTTAGGGAAGTGCCCTATATTCCACGAAACTCTTACCCCACCTCAGGCCAGGGTCTTTTTTTTTTTTTTTTTTTTTTAAGATTTCATTTATTTATTTCACAGAGAGAGATCACAAGTAGGCAGAGAGGCAGGCAGAGAGAGAGATAGAGGAGGAAGCAGGTTCTCCGCTGAGCAGAGAGCCCGATGCGGGACTCGATCCCAGGACCCTGAGATCATGACCCAAGCCGAAGGCAGAGGCTTAACCCACTGAGCCACCCAGGCGCCCCTCAGGCCAGGGTCTTAAAGAGAAGGCAACATCATTCTGGGTATGAGAAATAGAAGGGAATGAAAACTACAGTATCCTCCTGTAGAAGAAAAGGGAATAGTGAATATCTATTTTCATACTAAATTTTGTAGTTAGTTTCATACCATCTGAAGGATCCAGATTCATATGCCTACTGTTAATATTCTTTTTTAAAATCATCTTCCAGCTGTGAAAAAGGGCTCCTACGACATGGTGTTCACTTTGCTGAAACACAACACCAGCCTTGACCAGCCCTGCATCAAGCGATGGTCAGCGATGCACGAAGCGGCCAAACAAGGCCGCAAAGACATCATAGCTCTGCTGCTGAACCACGGAGGCAATGTCCACCTGAGAGACGGATTTGGCGTCACGCCGCTGGGTGTTGCTGCCGAGTATGGTCACTGCGATGTGCTGGAACACCTCATCCACAGAGGTACGGGAAAAGGAATCACACATTCTTGATGATTCTCCTGTCTCTCGATTTCCTTTTCTCCATCCCTCCTCGGCTTCCCTTCCTCTCCTGGGTGTAACTGGGCAGTAGGCTTTGGTACCCAGCCCCCCCCCGGAGCCCCCATGAAAGCCCCATGTTCCGCGACTCAGTTACACCCTCTACATCCCGACTTACCAGTCTGCGTGGTCACCCTGGCTACTCTCTCTAGAGATGGCCCAGCCTCACAGACACAGCTCGCCAGCGCCCCACACTTAGCTTCTCCAAAGCAGAGTTCCTCTTCTTTCACGCTTTTGACATAATAATCGCTCTCAACCGAGACTGAGTGCCTAGATTTAGTTCTACGCCCTCCATCGCCTTCCTTTCCAAATTCAGTCAATTGCCGAGTCCCACGGTGTCTGTCTCTCCTGCTGGTACCATGACAGCCCCGTTGGTTTCATACTGGGCAGGCTCCCCGCATCTTCCCTGGACCAGGGCAGCCCTTTCCTCACCATGCTGCCCGTTTCCGGACTCCCCGTCAGAGAATCCACGGGACGTGTTGCCACTCGGTTGTCCCCTGGGACAGACAGCTACAACAGTGCACTCAGAAAATTCTCAGGAGTCACACACAGAGCCCCACTGCTTCATCCCAAATTGTTTTTCTGGGTCTGTCCCTCACTACGCTCAACATGTGTCCTGTACCCCAGCTGCACGAGACCAGCAGGATTCCAGAATATACCCACATTCCCTCTGTCTGGCCTTGCACCAGGCCCTTCCCCTCATCTGGAATATTCTCCAACATAACTCACTTTCTTGAGATGCCTCCTCCCTAAAGCCTTTCTTCATTCTCCCAACAGGTTGTGACATTGCCCTCCTTTGAGCCCTCCAAGGGCAGAACCAAGAATTAAGAGACCAAATTCTTTTTTTTTTTTTTTTTGGTTCAGGATCCACTCCAAGCTCCCACCTTATGTGTTTTTTTAAAGATTTTTTTTTTTTAATTTATTTATTTGACAGACAGAGATCACAAGTGGGCAGAGAGGAAGGCAGAGAGAGAGGAGGAAGCAGGCTCCCTGCTGAGCAGAGAGCCCAATGCAGGGCTGGATCCCAGGACCCTGGGATCATGACCTGAGCTGAAGGCAGAGGCTTTAACCCACTGAGCCACCCAGGCGCCCCAAGACACCAAATTCTTTTCTTTTTTTTTAAGGGCAACATTTTATTTTATTTTATTTTTTAAAGATTCATTTATTTATTTGACAGACAGAGATCACAAGTAGGCAGAGAAGCAGGCAGAGAGAGGGGGAAGCAGGCTCCCTGCTGAGCAGAAAGCCCGATGCAGGGCTCGATCCCAGGACCCTGGGATCATGACCTGAGCCGAAGGCAGAGGCTTTAACCCACTGAGCCACCCAGGTGCCCCAAGACACCAAATTCTTAAACTGGCTTCTACCACTTCCTTGCGGTCCAACCCTAGCCTTAGTAAAACTTCTGGTCCTCAGTTTCCCCAGTGAAAATAAATGCTGGGGCCATATGTTCCCTCAAGGTTCCTCTCTGGAGAAAAGGTTAACATTTTTGCAGCCCCGCACCTGCAACCACATTGAATTGTCATCTGGGCCCTATAAAGTAAACAGCATCACTCTAGTTTACAGACGAGGGGTGGGTGTTCATAGAAGTAGCTAGCCCAGGCCCTCCCAGTCAGCTGTAGAGCCAGAATTCAAACACAGACCTCCTTCTACATCATGGCTCCTAGTCCTGATGTCACTTGAATGTCATGCAGCTTGTGTTCTTTGATGATATTTTGTCCCGTCCCCCCACCCCCCCGAGCAGCTTCAGGTAGTCTTTATTTATTCATTTTAGGACCTTCCACTGGGTCACACACAGCACCTAGAGGAGGACCGTTGTTGAAACGAAACAGAGTGTTAACATTGTCTTTTAATTAAAAAGCTAACTACCCCTTTCCCTGGGAGCATTTGTCTACAAGGTAAACTGACTTGTTGATTTCCCGGACATTGTTGCGATGCAAAGATTCTCTAATGAAACAAAACATGCACACATAATTGTTTATTGAAAACACGAAGAACACAGATGTTCTTAATCCTATACTTTTAAGCCCTAGCCAGAAAGGAAAACAACACCTTATTTTTAAGGGCACTGTCTTGACAATTTCACGATAACTCCAGTTCTCACCATGCCATGTGGTTTATGTTGCCAGGTGGTGATGTCTTTGCTCTGGCAGATGATGGCGCGTCAGTGTTGTTCGAGGCAGCAGGAGGGGGCAATCCCGACTGCATTTCCCTCCTGCTGGAATACGGAGGAAGTGGAAATGTACCCAACAGAGCAGGGCATCTTCCAATACACAGAGCTGCCTACGAGGGACACTATCTGTGAGTAATAAATCATAAGATGATCATTTTCAGTTGAAAAAATACAAGCTTGTATATACAGTCGAATCTCAAGTCTATCTATATAATACTTCCCAAAATCTGAAAAGAAAAGGGACACATGGAAATATCTGTCTGATTCTTTTCCCTTGCTTTTTATTTTCCCGTATTTCATGAAATTTCCACATTGAACTTATACTACTTTTTTTTTTTTTAAAGATTTTATTTATTTATTTGACCGGCAGAGATCACAAGTAGACAGAGAGGCAGGCAGAGAGAGAGAGAGAGGTGGAAGCAGGCTCCCTGCTGAGCAGAGAGCCCGATGCGGGGCTCCATCCAGGACCCCGGGATCATGACCTGAGCCGAAGGTAGAGGCTTTAACCCACTGAGCCACCCAGGTGCCCCGAACTTACACTATTTTTGTAATAAAAACTGTTTCTTCTGGAGGAAAGTAAGTTATAATTCAGCACTCTGCACAAGCCACCCAAATATGCCTTTCTGTTTCGTTTTGGTTCTTTTTCCAGTGTGTTTAACAAAAGGCTACAGGGTTTCTGAAACTTCTGCCTTGGGCAAAGGATTTTGTGACATATTACCAGTATTACTCCAATTTTTACTAATACCAACAGATATTACTATACAATGTCAAGTTTATCCTTGAATAGAAAAGTTTCATTATAAGTTCAGATTTCTTTATTTAAAGAAAAAGTCTGGATAGATTTTTAAATCACAACATGTGCCATAATCAACACATCAACAGAAGTTTATAATCACTATATTGAACTACCTACCATAAGAGGACGCTTTTAAGCAATTGAATATATTTTATAAGTTCATAAAAACTTTGAAATCATTAGGCTTTATTGCTTTCAGTGGCCACATTGGCCAAGTTAAGTGGCCAGTGTCACCAAATTGACGCTAAGTAACATGTTGTTAAAGTTTACCTGGATTTACTCCCAGCGTTCATAAATTCACACATGGTAGCTCTGAATTAGGCACAAGAGATCAAATTATCCTTGCCTATGGCTCTCCTGCATGTCTAGTTGTTCTGTCAAGTGTGAAATTCACAACTGTTTATCACAGGTTCTTAGAAACAGAGGCTTGGTGAGTTATCTCCATTGGACTGATATAGATTGATAGAATAATGAAGACTCTTTTTTGTGGCTGATAATTCAATTGCAAGTTATATGGAAGCTGTCAAGATGTGCATGGCCACTGCTGAAGCACACACTACTCAGGAAGCAGTGAAAGAGAAGTAAGGAATGAGAATTCAAAAGCCTAAGCTCTCGTCCTTGCTCCCCATCCAACTGTGTGACCTTGGACAAGTCATTTCACCTCTGTAGACTTCCTGTTGCCCTTCTGTTAAATGAGGGTTTGGACTAAGCAATGTCCAAGGTCACTTTCTGTGACTCCGTGATTCTCATGGTCAAGATTATGAAGCATTCTTCTATGGCATCAGATACGCCTATCTTTCTTTTATATTTTTCCCATTAAGTAGCTTTGGTTGTTTATAAAAGAATGCTTGTTCTGGAAAGAATTGGAAGATGGGGAGGTTTTCCGAGGAATCACAATTCTAGGACCAAACATAGGACATCCCCAGGAAGCATAGGATATTCCCCAGGAATATTAAGAATGGGAAACTAAAAACAAAACTAAAATACTAAACTAAGTTATCAGCCAATGGACAAAGGTTAAATGTAACATGTTTTTCTATGGCGTTATCTAGAGAAAATAAAAGAAAGTAAATAAACTGCATTCACTTGTCTAGTGAGGAAGCTGGTTTATTTAAGCTGTTCATTTTTTTTTCATGCCATGTGGATATTTGACTTTTTTTTCCTTTAGTGCACTGAAGTATCTTATCCCAGTAACATCCAAAAATGCAATTCGGAAAAGTGGGCTAACACCAATTCACTCAGCAGCAGATGGACAAAATGTGCAGTGCCTCGAACTGCTTATTGAAAATGGCTTTGATGTCAATACTCCACTTGCGGACCACATTTCTGGAAGCTATGATGACGAGCGGAAGACGGCGCTATATTTTGCCGTTTCTAACAATGACATCCAGTGCACCGAAGTCCTGCTGGCTGCAGGTGCAGACCCAAACCTAGACCCCCTCAACTGTCTGCTTGTGGCAGTGAGGGCCAATAACCATGAAATTGTCCGGCTGCTTCTATCCCATGGAGCTAACGTCAATTGTTACTTTATGCACGTGAATGACACGCGTTTCCCCAGTGCCATTCAGTATGCCCTCAATGACGAGGTGATGCTGCGCCTGTTGCTGAATAATGGCTATCAAGTGGAGATGTGCTTTGAGTGCATGCATGGGGACATCTTTGGAAATTCATTTGTGTGGTCAGAGATAGAAGAAGAGGTACTACCCGGGTGGACATCTTGTGTAATAAAAGATAACCCGGTGAGTTACATCCTTTTCTTCTTCCTGTTGGGTCAACATCCTAACATTTGCTCATTTAGGGATGTTCCCAGAAGAGAAAAATCAACACTTATATTTTTCTTATTCTTGAATTTGGGTTGGCAATAATATGGGGATATCAGCATAAAACTAGGCAAATGAGATTCTTTCTTTTTCTTGGATTGGAAACTGAATGTGGAAGCCTGTGAAAATGTATGCAATTCATCATTTATGTCTAGTTGGTGGAATGTTGGGGATGGAAACATGGAAAGAAGAATCATGGGAAGAAACATGATTCTTCCATGTTCTGTTGATTGCAAACACCGGAGAGTCATGCATATGGCTTCAGGGCTCAGAGTTTGACAGATACGAGCAGTTTATTTTTACTTTTTGTTCGTTACAAGGAGGGTACTTTATTTTCTGTAAAAAGACAAAGCAATTTTTCGTAACAAAATTGAATGCTATGTACCTAGTCTATTAAATGTATTACTAAATTAAATTTTATCAATTCTCTCAGTTCTGTGAGTTTATTACAGTTCCTTGGATGAAACACTTGGTAGGCAGCGTTATTCGTGTGTTAATCGATTACATGGATTATATTCCTCTGTGCGCTAAGCTGAAGTCTGCACTAGAAGTACAGAGAGAATGGCCAGAAATCCGTCAAATACTAGGTAAAAAAAGGAAAAAGTTTTGCCTATGAATTTTTTTCCTGAAGAATGTATATAGGTGAAGTCTCTTAATGTCATCATAGTGCTGCTACATTTTCAGAATTATCTGGGTTTTTAAATCATCCTTAATACTTCGTCTGATATAAGATGCTAATTTTTTGCTTTTCTTGGTACTTTCCAATTCTTTAATTGTGTAATGAGTACTACTATAACTGTATTAACATTTCAGCTAGAACTCATTTTTTAAGAGGTAACTCTTATAATACCATGAGATATGTAGACTGTAATCCCCATGTGAACAGGCATCTATTTTTTTTTTTATTCTGAGGGCTTTGCATGATACTTAGTGAGTAGTAAATAATAAATACTGAGTAAATGAGTGAATGGAATGAATTAGAGTTATCCTTTTTTTTTTTTTTTTAAGATTGTATTTATTTATTTGTCAGAGAGAGTGAGCACAGGCAGACTGAGAGGCAGGCAAAGGCAGAGGGAGAAGCAGGCTCCCTGCTGAGCAGGGAGCCCAATGTGGGACTTGATCTCAGGACACTGGGATCACGACCTGAGCCAAAGGCAGCTGCTTAACCAACTGAGCCACCCAGGGGTTCCTAGAGTTATCCTTTTTGATATGCTCTCTCTCAGGTGTTTATTGACAAATTCATATCAAAATTCAGAAATCGGGTAGCAGAACTGAGGGAAGAATTAGAAATAAAAAGAAAAAATTAATTTCAAAGTTAAAGACTGAACTAGAATGAAAGCAAGAACTAATAATGCAATAGATAATACCTTCAGAGAAACAGCAGCTGAAGTGGAAGAAAAACATTTAAATAAAATAGAAATGAAGTAATAGATCAAAGGGTTGAAAGTCAATGACAGATATTGGAGACAGGCGATAAAGAATGAAGAAATGAACAATAGGTTTCCTTAAAAAGGAAAACAAAATTGAGGGAACAGAATAAATACAAAAACCTGTATTACAAGAAAAATTTGTAATAAAAAGAAAAGACAAAACTACAAATTACTATCTCCTTTGGTCATGTAGGCAAAAAGAACAACTGACTTCTGAGGGAAAAAAAATCAGATTCTCCCAGTCAATATTGTTCCTCTGCTCACCTTCTGAAGAATGCCGTAGGAAATGAGCTTCAGACAAACCAAAATAACCAGAGAAGTAACGACATAAGGACTAGTACTGAGCACTAGACAGAATACTAAGACCAAGTGTGAGCTAAAAGGGAGGAGATCTAATATGTAGGGTTGAATGTTCAGATACTGTGGGTATGACACGACGATTTTAAAATGGGGGAACACACATAAAAACATTTTTTAAAGATACCAAATTAGTGGTGGTAGCATCATATTAATGTTGTTATCCGAGAATTAGAGATGCATTAAGTGAGTGATTGTGTGATATTCTAATTCTATTATTCTTTGTATCCTTGAGAATACAAAGGATTGTCAGTGTGGAAGAAAGGAAACACAGATGTAAAAGTTTAAAGAAAAATCTAGTAGTACTGAATTGAATTGGAAGTATCAGTATGAACTCAAGCTATTTTACCTAAAGTGTGTTTGTTTGTGTGTGTGTGTGTGTGTGTGTGTGTGTGTGTGTGTGTGTGTGTCTGTCTGTCTACAGTAAAGGCTTAGAAATAATGGTAAACTTAGAAATAATGGCAAACTAGGGATGTGATTAACATCCCTAGACTGTGGTCTTGAATGACCATTTCCTAGGGGGGAAAAAAAGAAAGGATGATTTCAGGTCTCAGGAAGGAATGTGCAAGATGAACATGGAATATCTGTCATTCTATGTTGCAAAGAAACTCTCAAAGACTACCAGGCACGCCAAAAGAATTTAGGAGCCAACTTGAAGAGGCTCCTACTGGCCAAAGATGGGACAATTCGGCTTCCAAAGGGTAATTATTTCAGTGAATTAAAACCAACTGAATATGTTTAAATATGATATTTTAAAAATCGGTCAGCTCTAGAGAGTAAGAAAAATCAATTCATTATCTTGAAAATTGATAAAAGATTTGAGCATTTATTCTGCCTTATCTATATGATTTGTGCCACTAGTAACCAAAGAGTAGATGAGCCAAGGCATCTCTTTATAAAAATATTCCAAATAATAAATGAAAAAGAAATGATACAATTAGATGTCACCACTTTGCTGCCCCCAGTCAGCTAATGGACGTAATCACCAAGCATCAGCTCCTCCTAATTTCTTGTCATGTGGCTCTTGATGAAAGAACACAGCACCAGCTATCATTTTGCCAAAGAGGTCAAACCTGAGTCTGCTCAAGTCTCTGGATCCAGCTGTCAACTTGCAAGAAATAGAAATAGCCGTGAAACATGGAGCTCCACCATGAGAAGGCAATCCGAAAAGTTTAGGCTGTGGGAAACTGCAGGGCTTTTTGGTTCTTCAAAGATGAATCGAAAGAAAGACAAGAAGGTGGAGAAAAGAACCTGTGGATTAAGAGACTTAAAGTTCCTAACAAATTTAAAAAAAAAAAAAATATATATATATATATAGTCAATACAGTGGCACAGGGATAGCACACTTAGCTGATGAAGCTCTAAAGGAAATGATTACCTGGGGCGCCCGGCTGGCTCGGTTGGTGGAGCAGGCAACTCAGTCTGGGGTTGTAAAATTCGAGCTCCATGTTGCGTGTAGAGATTACTAAAAAACAAACACACACCAAAATCTTAAAAAAATAAATAAAAATAAAGAGATGACCATAATAGTCCAAATCATGGTAACTTACAGGGAAGGAATGAAGGAAGATTGCAATGGATTATGGAGGGACTTCCGGGACGACTAAGGAAATTCTTCTATTCATGGTGTGGGAGGTGATTAAAGATGTTCATCTCATAATCACTAATAGTAACTTATGAAGCTATACCTCTGTGTAGTCACTTTATATTTTATTTTGCAATAAGAAGGTTAAAACATTTTGGAGATTTTAAGAGGGAAAACAGACAAACAAACCCGGAAGTCTTAAATACGTGAATTACCTAGAGTTACAGACCTAGAAAACAACAAAGCAAAGACTTGAACCCGTGTTCTTCTTACTTCAAACCACTCTCTCCAACAGCACTGTGCTTCCTGTCATAGGCAGAAGAGAGTTTGCTTCTAACTGGTAATTAATTGTCCATGTGTTTATATTACAAAAGAATAACCAATTCTGATGACTGTAGAAAGGCGATCTAAGGAAGAAGAATACCAGGAAGGTGTTATATTGTTTCAGTCACCCATTAATGCAACTGGAGAGGAAGTCAGTTGAATGCTGTTGAGTGTGGCTAACCACTGGATGTCAGGATTCCTCCAGACATATGTAAAACCATACATTTGTTAAAGAAGAAAATAAAATACAATTTTTTTTTTAAAGAAAAGATGGGCTTATTTTGCCTATTTGAGTAAGAATAATTCTGCCTCTGTAGTTTTTGAAAAACATTGTTTTAATTTTTTTAAGAAGATAATTTGTTTCTAATCACAAAGGCAGTGGAAATGTGATGTCTTTTATTACTGAACTGAGTGATAGCTCACGTTATTGAGTGATTACAAAGTGCCAACCAGTTTTCTAATACTTCACATAAATTAACTTATTTGATCTTCAAACAACCCTACAAGATGGGTCGCATCATTAGCCACATTTCACAGGTGAGAATACTGAGATCACAGAGGTTAAGTTCATGGTCACACAGACACTAAGTGGCAGAGCCAGGATTTAAATCCATGCCAACAGTCCAAAGCCCACAGCTAAGACCTGTGCTCTGCTGCCTTTTCATTAGCTCGTACTGCTGGAATAATATATCAGTGTTGTAATTTAGAGAAAGGAAGAGTTAAAATCAAATATTTAAGTAACATTAGATTTTTTTTCGAAAATATAAAATGTTTGGAGAGGGTATGTGTTATGGTCAGTACTGTGAATTGTGTAAGACTGATGATTCACAGACCTGTACCCCCGAAACAAATAATACAGTATATGTTAATATAAAGCCCAGCAGGGACCCCAAAAAAATTAAATTAAAAAAATAATAAAGACAGTAGGGAAAAGAAAGAAAGAAAATATAAAACGTCTAGGTGTCAAACACTGAAACAAACCTAAGATTGAATCATTTCTATCACGTTATATATTCAATTCTAAAACATAAATAGGAGATGTGAGCATTTGCTTTCTTAAGTCAATTCCATTCATTCATTTAACATATCTTGGCTGAACGCCCACTATGAGCCAGGCTCTTGTCATGGAAAGCAGCTAAATGCTTGTCTTCATGGAGACTGCATTCAGGAGGAGAGGTCTGGGATGTTTAATTACACTTAGGATTTCTCCTAAAATCGCCAGTTGCTAATGGGTGCATACCTGTTTTTCAGAATGACTTTATTAATGTTATTCTAAAACAGTCTGTATCTTGCAGTTCAGTCACTAATATTGTTTTTACTTTATTATTTTTTTCCCAACATTTTAGAGAATCCTTGCTCATTAAAGCATTTGTGTCGGTTAAAAATTCGAAGGCTTATGGGACTCCAGCGACTCCGCCAGCCAGCCTCAGTGCAGAAGCTCCCTCTACCACCAACCATCCAAAGATATATATTATTTAAAGAGTACGATCTCTATGGACAAGAGCTAAAATTGCCATGATTTAAAAGATAATATTTTAAATGTGATTTAAAAAATATTTTTAAATGGAGTTCATTCAGAATTTCTTGGAATCATTTTATATACTTAAGTGTATTTAAATCCATTAACAATTTTATAACAATCGTGTGTTCTTATGGGGACACCATATTGTACATCTTTAAAGACCTTTACATTGTGATTTTTAAAAAAGCCAGTCAGTATTTTGTATGTGAATTTCTATTAATTATCTTCACTTCCAGCAAGTCTTCAAATTCTCCCCATCAGATGTCTCCTACAATGTCCATCTCTCCTGCATTTCTACAACAAAGAACCACTGTCTTAAACCCCTAGTTGTTGGCTCTTTCCTTCCTTTTATACCCACACCAAGCTCCTTCTTGCCTGCGGATACACACTGTCCTCTAGCTTGTGCTCCCTCTGCTGCCTTTCTCAAGGTCTTTAATAACTGCCTTGTTGCTAATTTCAATGAGCATTCTCAGTCCTTTCATCTGAGTCCTGCAGCATCTGGCACTGCTGTCTGCTCCTTGCTTGAAATGGTTTTCCCTTTGTTTTCAGGACACCTTGCTCTCTTGGCTCTCCTCTCACCTACCTCCCCAACCGATCGCTCCTCTCTCTGGCTGCTTTCTGTGGTGCTTCTCTCCTGCCAACCCCTTAGTATGTGTCTTAAGCTCTGTTTTCTTCTTGTGCTGTGTTCTCTGGGAAAAATGTCATCCATGTCTATGGTTTCAGTAACTAACTGTATGCAGTTGGCCAGACAATTTATATCTGAAGTTCAACTCTTTCTCTCATCCTATGTAAGCAAGTGTTCTATTGGACTTTTGTTTTTTTTCTAAAGATTTTATTTATTTGAGACACACACAGAGAGAGAGAGAGAGGGAGAGGGAGAGAACAAGCAGGGAGAAGAGTCACAAAGAGAGGGAGAATCGGAGACTCTCCACTGAGCAGGGAGCCTAATGGGGCTCCGGGATCCCAGTACCCTGGGAGATCATGACTAAGCCAAAGGCAGATGCTTAACCCACTGAGCTACCTAGGTGCCCTCTAATGGACTTTTTTTTTCCCCTAATGGACTCTTTAAACACAAAGGCACCTCAAACTCAACATGTCCCCAAATAAACTCACTACCTTCCTCCAAAAAAAGGGGGGAGGGCTCCTTTCCTATCTTCTCTAGCTCACTAGTTAAGCCCAATTATCATCAATACAGTTTCCTAAGGAAAAATCTGGACGTCAACTCCAACCATCCCATTTGTCTTACCCAATATAGCAAATCACCAAATCCTGGTTAAGTTTGTCCCTTGAAGACATCTTCTTCTACTCAGTCTTACGGATTTGGCCCTAATTCTAGCTATTATCTTCTTTTACCTGGGATACTATAGTGTTGCCTAACTGGCCTTCCTTCCTGCCGTCTTGTTCCATCCCACACACATTCTACCCACAACATCCCAGAGTGATCTTTTACAAATCTAAGTAGAGTTTCACTCCCCTACTTATAATCATTCCCATTGCTCTTAGGATAAAGTCCAAAGTTCTTCCTGGCCCTTCCTGATCCAAATCCCTGCCTTCCTCCTTAGCTTTATCTCTTGACTTCTCCCTTACCCCTCTCCTTTAACCATATTAAACACCTGTTAGAAGTCTGTTCTTCTAACAGTGATTCCCAGATTTTCAGATTTTATACACCTATAGTTTCTGTCTTGCTAATTTCAAAAATAGGGTCATCTATTTTTTTAAAAAATCTATCATCTACTATCACTGTCATTTTATAGAAGAGTGGCCATTTTAATGCCAGAAAGCCAATTGGTCGTAAAACCAATTATTGTAATTGAATGACTTTAGTTTTGAAAAGACTTACCACATTATCTTCATTTCCCCATTGATGGGTGAAAATTTCATTCTGGCTCAGCAAATATCTGAGGTCCTTTGTTTGGGAACCACTATTATAGAAATAGACCTTTTTTACCTCGGGGTCTTTGAATTTTTTTCTGTGCCTGGAATCCTCTTTCCATCTCCTTCTTCCCCTCTCATCCCTCCTCCAGGTGTCAGCTTAGACGATCCCTCCCCGGGAGGGGAGGTCCTAGCACAGCACTTCTCAGGCTGTATTTCAGGCCCCAGGTTCTCACCTGTCTGCCCCACTAGATTAGAAACTCTAGAAGGGCAGGCTCTATGTCTGTTTTGTTTTCCAGTGTTTTCTTAGAGCCAAACACATTCCCTGGAGCACAAAGTTCAATAATTATTTGTTGAATATATTGAATGAGTACATTTTGTGTAAGACCCAGACAAAAATAATCAATGACCTCATCACTATCATGGTAAATTGATAGTTCTGAATCTGTGAATTGGCTATGTAACCTTAATCATGTAATTATTTAGATTTGTTTTTCTTAGATTTTAATAATATGTTTTCCTTATATTTATTTTTATCTTTAGGGTTACTGTATTTTTCCAATGGTAATACCTGATTGGTTTGTGAATTTTTCAAATTGTATTTAGCTTCAGTTATCTTTAAAAGATGAATAAGCATAAAAACAACCGTGAAATTAGAGCTATAGTGTTAACCCTCCTGTATTCCCTAGAGGATATATTTTTATATAACTTGAGCTGTAATGTATTTAATTCAAACTACAATGTTTTGTGTATAATATTGCATGATTCTTCTATTGTTCTAGTTGCGGCTAAAGGCACTGTTACCTGTAAGTATTGTTCTAAGTAAATAAAAACTCATACTGGAGATGTAAGTCTACTATCTGCTATTTCAGATATTCAATAAATCAAAGCATTGACACTTTCTTTAATGTATTTTTGTGTAAGCACATTCAAGCTGCTTCAGATATTAAATAAAGTCTAGTATACTAAAGCTGTGACATTTTTCTTTAATGCATTGTATGTATGTATATTCATGAAACGTTTGAATGTAAAGATACCAGATCCTGGCCTATGTGATTAGTTTTGCAAGTGGGTCTTCTCACCCTTGTGACTCAGGAGAGAGATGTTTTCCATGAACCTGACACAATTGTTGTATCTGAAATGGATTTGACCTTTTTTCTTATATTTTGAAGTTTCCTAACTGTGCTTTTGTTTGTGAATGGGCCAGGTGGTAAGGGGAACTAATTTCTATCTCATTAGGACTGTTTCTCCCAGAATATGTCACTTTATCTGGGAAAGGGCAACAGCTGCTTCTCCCTATTGAGCCACAGGAGAAGCCAAAAAATGGTACCCTGGTGCCCATTGAACCATGGCCGGATCGATATGCTAGAGTTTGGATGACATCACTCCGTGATGCCAAGATGTGTGTGATTGTTTTGATATCTGTGGATTTTGTTTTTTCTCAGATAGCCCACATTCAAGGATGCAGCTCTGACTTCTCGTGGGAGTGTTTCGTTTAGTTTCTCAAGAGGCAGTCTCGAAAGAGTATTTCCATTTCTGACTTAAAATAATTTTATAAGCACACTGAAACCAAGTGCCCGCTGAAGAATGTGGTTCCGTCGTTTCAGCTGGCCACAGAATGTGTTTCTAGGCAATAGGATGACAGTGCAAAAGATGGGAGAAGGAGCGTGTTGAGCAAGGTCGCACAGCAAACATTCATGAGTAACACTCCCTTCGATCCAGGCGTTGGAGAAATCCGTCCATACGGGTCAGACAGCATGGCAACCACAAAATAGATAGTCCCAGAGACCACACTTAAGCGTTGACCTTTTGCCACACATTTGTGTTCAGATTTTGGTTTCAGGACACATTATTCTCACATATATAGTCACCTTCCAAGTCAGAAATAGGACATATAACAACTCTGAGCTGCTTCAAGTTTTTTATGGGTCAAAAACGAAACACTGTATGCACATATCCCTACTTTGATACACAGCACATTTTTGTGCCATATACACATATATATTCTACATCCACACATAAGAGCGCTATAGTGTATTTTAGGGCCGGAGAGGGCAAGAAGTGAAAATATGCACCTTGTGGTCACACAGACCTGAGTTTGAACTCTGCTCCAGCAATTATCAGCTGCTTCATTTTGAACAAGACATGAGATGAGTATATAAACGCCAGATCTAACCTAGAGTGAGTGTATGTGAAACTCGAGTTCTCACCATTGTTACTACAGAGCAGCAGTGCCAGGGCCAAACTTGAAAAAGCCAAAAACTTGGTCTTAGGATATGTCTGCAGATTGTCATCCTTGCACATGAAAATATGAAAGTCATGTTAGAGATGTATATGGCATCTCACTATCATCTATAAATACTTGGAGAAAATTCCTAGAATGTAAACTGCTGAGGACTGTCCCAATCACGGAACACCCCACCTCTGCTCTTGCTAGGAAATCCCTGATCATCAAAAAAGAAAAAGAAAGAAAGGCTTCTCAGGGGAGAAGATGTGTAGAAGGAATACTTCTCTGACCTCAGTGGCCTGTGTTTTGCAACCTCAGGGAGTGCTAGAGATGTCTGGGGATTTGCTGTTTTTGGAAGGGGACAGTCTAGTAATTTGAATCTGGGCACTGGAGCGCCTGAGTTCTAATATCAGATTGGCTCGTGATGCCACTGGAGGCACTTGACGGGTACTCACATTCTGTGCTTGAGATTCCAGTAAACTGGGGACAGCCATTTCTCTGGCCTTGGAAGTCTTCCATCCCAGATCTCCCAATGAGATTTAAGATAAAACTCCTTGGAAGCAGCCCATAGAGTTGAATAAGGTAGAAGGTGTAGAGGGTGCTAGTTGTGGTACTTACCTAGGGATTGAGTGAGTGTGAGATACCAGTATCTGATTCTTTCTGTCTGAAGAGGCACTGGCTTCTCAAGAAAAGTATTTTGTTTGCTTTTTTTGTAAGAAGTCAGTGGTCAACAATCTACGTTCCCAAATGTCTGAACACCCCTGAATGTCTAGTTACCCCAATTGGTTTAATATTGTTTCAATGAAGAGACAATTTTAAGCCCCTTTGACTGGAGGCTTTGCTTACAGTTGACCCATGGGAAGGCCCTTGACCTGGCTCAGCTCTGCCCCCAGACCTTTCTTCAGGGCTCTGCTCTGCACAGTCGCCAAAAGTACCCAAGAGACTACACCGAATTGTGGATTGGAGGATTCCCTGATCAAATCTGACCTTCTACTTTACTGAGTCCGATTTCCTACAGGGATTCTAGGATATCTGAAAACCCTCTCTTCAATAGGAAACACAACCTTTTGCTTGACAATCAGAAGGTTTAGAATGCAAGTAAATTTAAGAGAAGTGGAATGATATCAAAAACCTTTTCTAAGTAATAGGCTTTAGTGAGGAAAAGATGGTGAGAACACCAAGTCAGTACAAGGAAACAAGTAAATCTTTCCTATAGATCAGAAGTTGAATCATTTGTTCTATGAATGTGGACAGAATCTTGAAAAACTGCTAATTTATTTTAATATAGTCCAGAAACACGACTTCAGTAACAGTGCCTTTCATTGCCCAGCATTGCCTTTCATCCACAGACCTCATCATTCTTGATTCTTATGACTAGGGGAGGAGCAGGGAAGGGAAGATGTTAATTACCTGCAATAAGGAAAACAACCTTACAGTTAACTAAGGTAGTAAATACCAGAGCTAGAACTCAGCCTGAAACTCCCGCCTCCAAATCCCAAGCTCTCACCACCCCATCATGTTTAGTTCAGATCAGGAGAGCCTTGTTATTTGTTATTATGAAATAGCCAAAAAGAGCAAACAATCTTAGTGTCCACAAACTGATGAGTGAATACATACAGCATGGTGTATCCATGAAATGACATTCTACTTAGCAACACGCTACAATGGGGACGCATCTGAAAAACATGGGGTTAGGTGAAGGAAGTCAGGCACAGAAGAACATTACTGTGTGATTCCATGTATATAAAATGGCCAGACAAAACAAATATATTGAGACAGAAAACGGGTTCGTGGTTGCCAGGGGTTGGGGGTGGTGAGAGCCAACGTTGACTGCAGAGGGGAGCTTTGTGGGGTGCTGGGAATGTTCCACATTTACACCTTGGTAAATCACCGTTGAACTTCACACTTACAGGGAGTGAATTTTATGGTCTCTAAACTAATCTGAATAAATTGCTTTCGAAAAACAGGAGGCACAAGTCTCACTGACAGGTGATGCCATGTTTACACTTTCCGGGAGGTGGCTCGACTAAACAATGGAATCATCTGGCTCAGACGGAAGCACTTGGTTCTTGTGCGAGCAGCACATGATTTATTCGTTTTGCGCTGCTGATAAGACCATCAAAAGCAGATGACACAGCATTCAAGGGCAGCGCCATGCTTGCTGCCTTCACCTGTCTCACCGGCCCTCAACCCGGGCAAATGTCGCCTTTCTGCCAACCTCTGACATTCATGCTGATTGTCACACGACTTTCCTATGTTTTATTATTGTTGTCGTTATTGCTATTGCAAAACATAGAGAAACATACACATTGGATAGCTAAGAAGAAGGTTTCCTGCTCTATTGAGGTCACAAATTGGCAAGGAATTGTGTTACCAGTGGGTCAGGGCTTTTGTGACACCCCTGAAAACTCGTTCCGATTCCCTGGAGGCACTGCGGAAAGGGGAACAAGGAGAAGGGGGTGGCATTCAGGAACGAATGCCAGGGGAAAATGAGACAAGGCAATCATTCAAAAGGCCGTGAATCTCAAATCTATGAACTATGGAGGTAAAAGTCAGTGAGGGACTGTGAGTCTGTGAAAAGACAGTGCCTTTGATTTTCATGATACAACGGCAGAAGAAAAAGCTCAGTAGCCAGCTAGCTCTCTCAAAGCATATCTGTCCCATTCCTGGGTACAACGAGTCCCCCTATTCCTATACTCTTGCTCTGAATTTAACTTTTGAGCCAATCTTCATAGCAGGATGTCAGCTTTTCTGCCCTTTAAGACACCACTTCCCTGCAGGACTTGTGAACCTGAAAGGGGAGCCATCCCAAGGAAAAGAGTCATGTCTTGGGAGTTGGCCCTCCGTCCACATCATTCCTCCTGATACCACAGTGAGCAAATCTGCCCCAAACGGTAATATCAACCCTCGAGGTAACAAGTAACTGGTTACTGAAATGGGTGGAAGTTCAGACCTTCCAGGACACCCCACGTAAAATTTCTTTTATTAAAACTCCACATAACATATATCAAATCTGCTCTTGTTTCGCAAGTGCAATTCCGTACTCAATGATCTGCGGCTTAAAATGAAAGACCGGATGGAGGAAGTTCAGCTGTTCATTCCCCGCTCTGGAATTTTTTCTGGAAATCGTTTTTTTGCCTTTCTGGTTTTCACGTGATCAGTGTACCTGTCCATCTGCTTGCATGGGGGCTCATCTCTCCATGTTCGAATTGGTTCAACAAATGAAAATTGGACGTGCTCCACATAAGGCAAAGCATCAGAGGCTCTATTAAAAATTTCTGTTTTTCATCCCATCCGTCTTTCATTTCGGTACATTTTGAAATGATACACAAGGAAATCTCAATGTGAGAAGCAGCTCGGACTGCTAACACACAACCACGAGTATCTTGGACCAGCTGGGTCTGCTTCAGAGGTTTCTGGAACCTCTCAGAACCTCAGAACCCATTTCCGTCCTTTGTAAAGCAGAAGTAACAGTATCTTTTTCAGCGAGGGCTGCCTTACACGCTGTGTAAGTGGGAGCGACACACAATGATTCCACGGAGGTCGTGCTGGTTCATAAGACTGCCCGGCACATCGTCTGTGAAATCATGTTGTGAACTGCAGATGTTATACAATTGCAAGATATTATTTTTATAACTAGCTCTAATAAATTTAAGTTTGACTCATGCTCACTACATAAGTTGGCTTCGCTTGGAGATTGGCTTCACTGCCAGGCCTCAGAGTGAAGACTTGATAAGGGTGTTGCCAGTTCTCATCTGAACCCTGTGGCCCGTTTGGTTGTTGTGTGTGCAGAGCCTGACCTTTGCCTGATGTTCCCCCGGGGAGCTATCTGAGCCGCTCCCAGCAGACAGGCAGGGAAGTCGGGAGCTTCTCTTCCTTAGGGGTCATTACTAGTCCAGCAGCTTTGTGACACACCGTCTGGCAGGAAATGCTGGAAACCCAAATCCTTCTGTGTAAGTTGTAAAATAGGTTAGATCAAGACAGAAAGCAATCTTGCACCTGTACATTGAAAGGGATTAGATAAAATTAAAAAAGGGAAGGGGGTGGGGTGGAGGGAGGGTCAAAGCGAGGAACAATCTGCTAACAGTAGATAGACCCTTGACATTTGTGAGAATAAGAGAATTTCCAGTTTGCCGATTTTGCCCATGACACTATGGCGTACGATTTCCATGTTTCCTCACTGGCAAATTGAGGACAATTTAAAGAAGAAAGGTCTCCACGAAATGAGCAAGAATGCCATGAGACACAAACGCTTCTGTGGCCAGAAGGGCTTGCTCTTAGTGGAAGACCACACTCCCAGGCAGACTGGCCGTAAAGCGGGGGCTTCTGTGCCCATGTGAGTATTGGGGTTCACAGGAGGAGTAGGGTGTTATGGGGGTAGGGGGGCCAAGAAGCTGGATTACAACTAGGCAGCCCTTCTACAGAAGCCTTTTTTTAAAAAATATTTTTCTTATTTATTTGACAGAGAGGTACAGCAAGACAGGGAATCACAAACAGGAAGTGGGAGAGGGGAACAGGTTTCCTGCGGAGCAGGGAGCCCAACCCGGGGCTCCATCCCAGGACCCCAGGATCACAACCTGAGCCGAAGTCAGACAGTTAACTACTAAGCCATCCAGGCACTCCCTCTACAAGACTTTTTGGTAAACTGCTCAAAGAGACCTCAGAAAAAAGCAGCTCAAATCACCTAAGACCTAGTCATTGGTCATAATTCTATTATTGCTTTAAGGATAGCTTCACTTTCATAACTAATTATGTATTTATAATTTTATATGATTATTCTTAAGTGGGGTTTAACAATGGATAATCTCCAGGCTCTAGAAGACTTGGATCCACTCCTGCTTATGCAATAATTCACCTGGGTTGGTTTTTTTGGTTGTTGTTGTTTTTTTTTAACATACTTCTTGAATACCTAATAATGATGAAAAAGCCTTGGGGACAATGCATGGGGCAGGCGTGGCCCCTCCCCTTGGAGAAAAATGCCTTTGGGGCAAAGATCCATTTGAAACAAGCCATCCTAAGTGGGATGCTGCCCGGAATGCAGTCTGTGGGAGCTGGGAAAACTGAGCTGGCCTCGGGCAGCAGGAGAAGCCTCTCCTTGGGAGACTTAAGACCCAGGTCTGGAGCCTGGTAGAAGAGGCAAGGGCATTCCAGGCACAGGGTGGAGCATGGACAATGGCCTGGGGATGATGGAGCAGACGTAGGAAGTTCAGAAGCCCAGTGTGAGAGTTGCAGGAAGTGACCCCAGCTGAGACTTGTGATGTCAGTAAGGCCTGGTGCTGGAGGGGCCAGAGGGCACAGTAAAGATTCTGTCCCAAGGACAATGGAAGCCATTCAAGGATTTTAAACAACGAATGACCCAAGGAGATTTGTGTTTTTAAAAGGTTACTCTGCTACGAGTACACTTATCTTGATGAGCACTGAGTAATGTACAGAATTATTGAATCTCTATATTGTACTAATATAATGACTGAAACTAATATAACATTGTATGTAAACTATACTGGAATTTAAAAAAAAAAAAAAGGTTACTCTGTCTATACTGTGGAAAAGGGGAAAATGTCAGTCTTCCAAGAAAATGAGGACAGCAGCTTTGACTCAAGTTCAGGCAAAGAGGAAGTCAAAAGTGAAGCAGGAATTCAAGGGCTGTTTAAAATCCGGGAGTCTGGGCCTTGTTGATTAACTATGCCCACTTCTGCAAGAGGGAGCCAAAGGTCACACACAGGCTCCAGCAACTGGGGTGGGGGGTGGGGAGGATGCCACTTTCAGAAATGAAGAAATCTGAGCTTGGGATAGGGGAAGCAGAAAGAGGGAAATCACGATACTGGTTTGAGGCAGGTTGAGTTCTAGGTGACACTGAGACGCCCAGAGGCAAACAAATTTTAGTGCAGTAAAATAACACGTCCTTGTAAATCTGGACCTTTGTGGAGTCTTTTCACATCACTGAAACTACTCATATGAAATCTATGACTGACAAGGTCCGACTGCAGAATAAAACAGTGGACACAGGGAAATGAGATTTTAATTAAAGAGATTCATGTAAGTCATTTTGCTCTATTATGTTATCAAAAGAAATGCCTATGTATTTTGAAATACAAAGAATTCCTGAAATGACCAAATTCTTCCTGAAATTTGGAGGTTATCAAAGAAAACGCAGAAACAATCGTTAGGTCCTCACAACACTTCCAAACATTGAGAGCCAAAAGTATATAACCCACAAGTGAAGTAACTCACTTTCAGGCAAAGTGTCTCCTGCCTTGTGGAGTGTTGGGCTGATGCAGTTCTTACGTACAAGAGGAGGCAGGAGGTCTCCGATGACTGCCTACAAGTGCTATTCACTGAAATACCGGATCTGCAGGACGGGTATTGCTGACTTTTGAAGGTGCTGATGAGTTTTGCTCCTGTTGAGTTTCCATTAACATTAAGACACTTGCTGGGATTAACAGTTGCCTGAAGCAAACTGTGGCTCAGGGATAACATCAAAGACTTCCACTGAACAGCAGATGATAATGAAGTCCAAAACTCCTTGACATGGCTTTCAAGTAAAAAGTATTCAACATCTATATGCATCTACCATCAGGCCGGTAGCTGTTAAAAAAGAAAAAGAAGGGATACCTGGGTGGCACAGTCAATTAAGCGTCTGCTTTTGGCTCAGGTCATGATCCCAAGGTCCTGGGATTGAGCCCCGAATCAGGATCCCTGCTCAGCAGAAAGGAGAACCTGCTTCTCCCTCTGCCTGTCACTCCACCTGCTTGTGCACTCTCTATCTCTGACAAATGAATAAATAAAATCTTTTTTAAAAGGAAAAAAGAAGAAGAAGTAAGACTGGTGGGCAAGATACCAAGGCATTCTCTTGGAAATAGTCCATGAGCTAGGGTCAGTTTCTGCCCATCTCCACTTTCTCCCCACCCCTAAGCAGAAGAATGCCCTGGGGTTTGTTTTTATTTGCTTTCATACTCCTGTGCATTTGCTCAGAGTCTGCTGTCTCTGCCTGGAAAGCTTGTTATCAGCTTCTGTGCCTTCTCCAACTCCCCCCACATGGGCTGCACTGCTTCTTCATCTGTACTCCATGTCTCTCCTTTTGCGGGCACCTTGGCTGAGCTGTCCCTGCACTGTGTTACTGTCAGCTGTCTGCCTCTCTCCCAGGAGTGTGAGCTCCTGAGGGCATGGACCAGATCAATTTCTATTTTCCTGTTTGTAATCCTAGCTTCCAGCACAGTACCTGTCCACATAGTCGGCACTTAGTAAATGTGTGTTGAATAAACAAACAGATGATAGCATTTTCAAGACGAAACCAAAAGAAAAAAAAGACTGAAAGAGCAAACTCTGTTTTTACTAAAAAGGAAATCGCCGATATAGTGTGAAATTGTGGGTATCTGACTGTGAATCAAGAACCATGAAAATAATTCTCCACAGGATAGATAATTTTTTAACAAAAGATGCTAATTGTCAAAAGGCTGGTACATTATTGACTTTAAAGCAATCCAATCCCAAAACACAATGTAATCAAGTAAAAAAAAAAACAAAAAAACAACAACAACCCTGAAATAGAAAATGCCAATGCCTGGAAGACATTTAATTGGGGTTTTTTTGTCCTCAAGGTAGACAAATTTGTAAAGAAATCTTAATTATTCATCATATTTAAGTCTGGCCAGCTCAGGTAGTCATGTTTAACTGCTCAGCAGAATTTCATCCAATGGATTTAAAGTTTGTGGGGATTCCAGTGAACTAAGATCATCCAGGAATTGTAATTATTATGGTAACCAGAGTCATTAGATTAGGATATCTAAGGACCATTGTTCTGAAGGTACTGTCCTTGAGAGGCCATAATATTTTTTCTCAGTAATGCTGTCACAGAGCAAAACTCTTCCAAATTCATTTCCAAAGTCGTTCATCAGCCATCCAATATTTGAGAGAAGAAAGTCACATAAGACTACATTTATTTTGAGTTGTTCCAATGAGAACACTAAACTATGTTGGGTGATCTTCAAGAGATTAGTTTCAACACAATTGGAAGAAAAATTTTTTAATGATTTGAGACATCCAAATAATGAAATGGATTTTTGCTAATGTATTATTTTTACTGGAAGTATTCAAGCAAACCCTAGATGACCACTTGTAGAAGTGATAGAAGGTTAATGTATTTCAAAGTCCCCTTGAATGCTGAGAATCTGTGATTCCAAGAGTATCTGAGTAACTGTTTTATAGTCACCCTAAATGTACATTACAATCGGCATGCATTAAGCCAGGTGTGTGCTCAAACATCACCTTATTACAGACATCTTACCTGTGTGAAATATTACCCCCACAGTCTTCCTTCTTCCCTCTTACCCTGCTTTGACCCTTCTACCCTATTTCTCTCTATAGAGCTTCTGTCCAGTGTTTTTTTGTTTTTATTTATTTATTTATATATTGTTTTCCCCATCAAGGAATGTAGGGATGCCTGGATGGCTCAGTCAGTTAAATATCTGCCTTCGGCTAAGGTCATGATCTCAGGTGCCTGGGATTGAGTCCCATATCGGGCTCCTTACTCAGTAGGGAGCCTGCTTCTCCCTCTGCCTCTGTTCCCCCTGCTTGTTCTCTCTCTCTCTCTAACAAATAAATAAATAAAAATTTTTTAAAAAGGAAAGGAAGAAAGAAAGAAAGAAAGCTCTATGAAGAAATGGATTTTGTTGGTTTTCTTCACTGCTCTAACTCCAGAACCTAAATTGAAATTTGGCAGAAAGTGTGTGTTTAATGTATTACCCAATAAAAATAATATTAAAATATTACCGAAAAATTACAAATGAGAGAGAGAGAGAGCAAAAGGAAGAAAGGGAGAGAGAGAAAAACATGATTCCACTATTTTTTGGTACATAATTATATACTCCTTGTATTTTCTTCTCATGTCTTTACTTTCAAAAATGTTTTTATATAGTTGCAATCATCATTCATCTTTTTACCTAAAATGTTTTATACAACTGAACAATCCTCATCTCATTCACCAAACTGGCTACAGTGATTTGATGTCATTTCCAAAAATCAAACCCATTTTCACATAAAAAAAGATGTGACCAGTAAGGCTACACAAAAGGTATATGCCACAGCCCAAAGAAAACCAAAAAACTCACCATTTCTAATTTCATAATCATCTCTCTCATCAGTATCATTGAAAAGAGTCATAGCTATTTTTGGAGGCAGAATACCATTATGAGCTAAGATCATAATAGCCAAAACATTCTTGCCAAAAAAAAAAAAAAGAAAAAAAAACCAAAAAAAAACAACCAAAAAAAACCCGGAAGTTGGAGGACTTACACCTCCTGATTTCAATACACACTACAAAGCGACAGCAATTAAGACAATGCAGTACTGGCATAAAAAATAGACATACAGATCTATAGAACAGAAGTGACCCTCCTGAAACAAGCTCTTATATTTGCGGCCAGTTAATTTTACACAACGCCACCCAAGCAATTCAATAGGGGAAAGTACAGTTTTTCCCAAAGAAATGCTAAATCAATCAGATACCTGTATGCAAAACAATGAATTTAGACCCTTACATTACACATATGCAAATACAAGTTGAAATGGGTAACAGAGCTAAATATAAACACCTAAAACTGTAGAACTCTCAGAAAGAAAACATAGGAATGATCATCTCTGATCTTGGGTTAGGAAAAAATTTCTTAGCTATAACATCAAGAGCTCAAGCAGTAAATGAAAAAAAATTGATAAATTGGACTTCATCAACATTAAAAGCATTCACTCTCCAAAACACACCAACAGACAATCATAGAATGGAAGAAAATACCTGCAAATCATATACTTGCTAAAGTCCATAATATATTCTAGAATTCTTATAGGCCAACAATAGGAAGATGACTCAATTTAAAATGAGTGTAAGACTTCTTCCAAAAAACATTTTATTGAAGTAGAAATGAACACATGAAATGATGCTCAACATCACTTGTTATAAGGAATGAAAATTAAGACTTCAGGGAGATCTATTTCATGCCCACTAAAATGGCTACAACCAGAAAGACAAGCAGGAATTAGGATGTGGAGAGACTAGAACTCACATCATTGCTGCTGAGAACGTAAGCAGGGGCAGCCATTTTGGAAAATAGTTTGGCCTTTTCTTGAAAAGTTAACTATAGATGTACCATTTACCTCAGCAATTCCTCTGTTATGTATCTACCCAGAAGAAATGAAAACATATGGCTACACAAAGACTTGTGTGTTAAGTGTTCACAGAATTATCTCTAACAACCCAAACTTGGAAACAACACAAATACTCACCAACTGCTGAATGTAATAAACAAAATACGGTCTATTATGCATGTACTAAGATGTGCATATTTCTATGCATACACATTTAATAGCTCTTTATCTATCTGCATGCTAAAATGACCAGTAAACTATGTATATATATTTTCTACACTCCTAAGAATGTGGACATATATAAATAATTTCACATTATCATCTCTTCAGTTTTCAGGCCAGACACAAATCTGGTTCAAATTCTAGTTCCACCACTTTCTAGCTCTGTGGCCATGGGCTAATTGCTTAACCTCCCTGGCTGTTGCGGTAAAATATGGATGAAAACGTACACCTGACAGGACTGTGGGATTCAAGGAGATAAAATATATAAACTGCTTAGCACTAATAAGCCATACCCCGTGTTAATATTTGTCTTTTTGGAGTTTTATTTCCAAGTCTAGTTGTTTACTAATACTCTTGGTTGCAGAGAAGGAAGCCATGTCGTGCAGTGGAGAAAGGCTTCTGGGGGTCTGACTTCAAAGTTTTCATGTAAACTCTCAGAGCCTCCACTGCCAAAATCCATAAAGGAGGATAATCATCTCACAGGACTTGTTACAACTAGTGCCTTATACCCACAAAATACAATAAAAGTTTGAGGTGCTGTATTAGGATAGCCTTTGGTTACCATCAATGCCACCCACAGAATGTTTTTAGAGGAACCTGAATATCCACTCATAGAGGAGTGATATGTAGTCATTTCTCAACCTCTGAGATTATAATCAAAGAATCTTTTCATGGCCATGGTGGTGGTAGCGAGTCATTTTCAAAATAAATTGTATTCTCCTGTTGCTTGAATACAACGTGAGAACTGTGTTACTCCCTATCTGAAGTACTCTCTGCCTGTCCTCATGAGCTATCAGGCTAAGCTAAATATGTCCCTGGCCAGTATGTTAATAATCCCCACTGGTTCTGAGACCTCCATCCACCACCGATGTGACATTCTTTGTGTTCAAATGTCTAGCTGACGTCGGCTGCTTAAAACAGCCCATGCTTTCACCCCCTCTCTGCATTGTCACGGCCCTGTATCACCACTCTTAAAAGGCCACTCCTAGCTCTGGTTGCTGACCAGCCTGCCCACTTGCCTCCCTGCCTGCTTCTGGCCGCCGTGAATGCCTGGTTCTTCAAGCTCCTTGTGGGTCTGACAAAGCAGGGACCATGTCTACCTTTGGCTACAGGAGAGGACTTAGCAAATATGAATCCATCGATGAGGATGAACTTCTTGCTTCCCTGTCAGCTGAGGAGCTGAAGGAGCTAGAGAGGGAGTTGGAAGACATTGAACCTGATCACAGCCTTCCCGTGGGGCTAAGGCAAAAGAGTCTGACCGAGAAAACTCCCACGGGGACATTCAGCAGAGAGGCACTGATGGCCTATTGGGAAAAGGAGTCCCAAAAACTCTTGGAGAAGGAGAGGCTGGGGGAGTGTGGAAAGGTAGGCTCTCGGGTTTTTCCTTAGCTACTCCCACCCTCGGCTCCCTACCCCTGACCTGGGAAACCTGTTTTCCCTAACTTCTCAGTCTGCTTCATTTATCTTTTCTTATAACCCATTTGCTCCTGCTATTGAACAACTCCTCAGGCCACCCAGCAGATCATCATATGTAAAATTCTTAGCTGGGGTCCTTTGATTGACTTTTGTCAATTAAGACAGGATTCTTCTAGAGGAAAATGATCCACAAGCAAGGCATGGGTTTAGATACATTGCGAAACCTAAGTCTAATTTGAGCTGTGAGTTGCTAATGTGGCATAGTATCTGTGACTTATATATATATATATAAGCAGTTAAGTAAATTTATTTCCTTCTATAAAGACAGAAGTGGGTACTCTGTTTGCTTTGACTATGATGGGTGGCTACAGTAAAAATAATTCTTTTTTTCCAACACCAAGAAGTGAGCAGAGGTGGAAAGTCCATGGGACTGAGAGCCCAGGGACCTTATTTTGAGTCCCCCTGCCATTCCTAAGTTGTGAGACCTTGAATAGGTAGTCATCTCTGTGGGGTCCCTCGAGGGAGTTGAATCCAGAGGGTTTTTTTTTTTTTTGGTAAATCAAGAACCCTTTTGAGATTTTGATAAATTACAGACCTTCTCCTTAAGATAATGCACGTAGGTTTGTGCATACGTACACAAACTTTAACACTGAATTTCAAAATGATAACACACACATCCTGAAACCCACCTAAGGACCCACTTATGCCTGTGTAGATGGCCTGTAAGATTCCTTCCTACTTTATAATGGTGATCTGGAGATCTGGAAATGTTCTTTTATTAGAGCTCAGGTCTGTTAAGCTTTTGTTTTCTGCCCGGTAAACAATTACTTTGAATTTTAAGTTACTTTAAGTTACTTTCAATTTGCCTAATATGTCATTAACAGAAGAAGGTTCAAAGGAATATGCCCTGGGGAAAAAAGTAATGGCAATAACAATGTTAATGCCATATAATAAAGTCCTGAATTTGTGGGAGAACACAGGTTAGGAGCCACAGTTTCAAACCTCTGGGCTCCACCAGAATCATCTCAAATCAAAATGGCCTGAAGCCAATGGCAGGACCTCCAGGACTAATCTAGGCACTGTTAGATGATCTTGATGATAGGGTGTGTGGACCACATTTGTAGCAAGATATGTGTGAGCCTTGTTCATGTCAATCATCACGGGAAGGGCCATTGGGATCAGGCCAGGGTCTGCCAAGGCCACGGTGGCTGCCTGCACAGAGGAGCAGAAGGGGTAGGTGAGGCCAGAGCTGGGTTGGTCAGTTCTTCCACAACCACGAAACCACGATTTTTAGAGGTCTTGTTTTTTTTCCCCCTGATGTGGGAATGTGTGTCAAAAATCTGAGAAGATATATAAAATATAATATTTTTATTATAGTCCTTGAAGAATTTCCTTGATAAAAAGATGAAAATTGCCACCAAATATCCAGGACAGCCAGCCATCGTAGCAGTAACCCAGCAAAGGCATTTTCATGTCACAGTGCCTGGAGATCAGTGGGAAACCAAGGGCAAAGGCTTGCTATCAGCTGTGATGGAACCATCCTGATCCTGCCAAAGGTTTTGCTGATGCCTGCCAATGGCTTATCAGCTCAATTAGAGAGGCTATGTGTTGATGAACTTGGATTCCTTTCTCAGTAGTTAACTTTTCTTCCACTATACTTCCCCAGCTAGCCAGCTGCCTCTGTAGGCACAAGGGTGCTGAGCAGAGGCCTGTGGGTGGAGGGTGTAAACCCATTCCCACCACAGGACAGAGCTCCAGGCAGCCGGCAGGTGCGTGGGGGTGGGAGGGGCCATGTAACTGAGGAGTAGTGCAGAACAGACCAGAAGGAAATGGGGGTCTTGGTTATCAGGCTATTGGCTCTGTAAAGGCTTATGAAATTCATGTTCACTGCTTGTTGAATGACAGCCTCTTCCCACTTGAGTCCACACAAATTATGCTGCCTTAAGCTCCAAGGGGCCTTGGAGACCAGAGGGTCTATAGCTCCCCTGACTTGAGTATCTGCTGGGTGTCAAGCATAGAGGCTAATAAGCTCACTCACATTATTTCATTGAATTCTCACCTTCTGCACATGAGAACCGAGACCAGGAGAGGTTAAGAAATGCAGCTGAAGTGAACAGCTTATAAGGAGAGCAGACATTCAAACCAAGGTCTGCTGGTGCCAAGACTACCATTCTCAAAATGTGGGTGCCCAACCCCTCAGCTTACCCGGGAAATTCTCAGAAGTGCTCATTCTAGGGCTTCCCCAGACCTCCTGGGAGTGGGGCCCAGCATTCTGTGGTCTCACAAGCCCCCCAGGTGATGATGACACACACTACAGTTGAGGACCACTCAACTAGCACCGTAGTTTCTCTGAGACCTCTCAGAGCTTTACTGACTTGACTAAAGTCAACCAGCTCTTCAGGGGTAGATCCAGAACCAACCAAAAACCACGCCTCTTACCTCCTTGCTTGTGTAATGATGCCAGGGAGGGGATCAGGAGACATGGTTGGCCCCTTCTTGTTGCCTTATTTATTCCTGAAGAGTGCCAACATTTGCCTTCTCTAGACCCACCCCTCAGGCCTCACCCAACCCTTATCTTCCCACCACCATTCTCACAAGGATCAAGGTGAACTCCAGAGCAGTGGCACATAGCAGGCCTCTTACCACCCTCTCCAGACTCTTTGCTCCCTTCTATTGTCCTTCTCCTAGATGTCCCCCACCTAGGGCAACTAACCATCTCAGATTGTCTGGGACTATCTAAGCTTAAGAACTAAAAATCCTGCATCCTGGGAAAGCCCCAAGCGAGCCAGGACAGTCACCCACCCAACCCAGGCCTGTTCCGATCTTCAGTGGCTGGTGGTCAGTGTCAGTTTAGATCCATTCAGTCCCTAAGTCTTTGCTGAGCCCTTGCTGTGTGCTAAGCACTGTGCTAGGTGAACAAACCAGATATGATCCCTGTCCTCACCCACCTAACAGTCTTTTAGGAAAAATGACAAACAAGTAATTAAAATAGGTACTTTACTGGGGTTGCTATAATGCCATATATGGCAAGAATAATATAAGGGGATAATATGGGGGTGGTGTCAAAGAAGGCTTCCTGGAAGAAGTGTCATGTAGATGTTACATGATGGATAACAGTTTCAGATTTTGTCCCTCAGACACATTTTGAGGGGAAAACATCTCTCGAAGATAGAGCCTAAAGGTCTTTTAAGAACCAAAGGGGATACAGTTTAATGGTGGCATGAAAAGCAGTATATCTTAGTCTTTGAGACAGATCCTTTTCCTCCAAATACTGAAACAGCTAAAACTTCACACAAACACACATGCACGCACATGCACACAGCATCCCCCTTCCTCTTGCTCCTAAAGAAGGGAGTAAATAAAGACCAGACAACCATCCCAGGAGTGGCTGACCCTTTCCCCAGGCCATCACTTGGTGCCTGCCACTCCAAACAAGCGGATAATTGGAGGCTATCTTGTGGTAGCAACTGGGCAAACAAACCTGGAGACAGGCAGTGTTTTCCAAAGCTCATTCCACATGCCTCAGGCAGCAGGAGCCCTAGAGGTAAAAGAAAAAAAAAAGTTGCCAATGTGGAGGGAATAACTAAGGCTTTGGGGACAAGGGAGGGATTGGGGCTTTGGAGGAGACAAAAGAAAGGACTAAAAAGATTGATTTAGGGGAAATTGGACTCTGTCAGCAATTTCCAGAATTTTTTTATTTTAATCAGAAAAGATAGAAAAGAGAAAGAAGGGGTCACTCAGCTTCTTAGTATAAAGTCTCATAAACCGGAAAGACAAAGATAGAATTGAGATTGTGTTTGTCTGAAAGTCTTTCATAATTGATACATGGTAAATAATTCACGACCATCAGGCAAGGGCAATGGCTTGCTTTAAGATTTTCTAGTGTTCTCTGCTGTTTCGCATTAGGGTTAGAATCTAGTTAGTGCCGGGGGGTGGGGGGGGGGTTATCTCTCCCACCCCGTTTCTTCCGCAGGCCGTCTCATTTAACCCTGCCCTAGCATGAGATTTCAAGCTGATTTGCAGCAAAGGGTGACTGGAATGTTTTTCTGTGGAGCTAGGATTTGGCCTGCTGCTGCCATGAACAGTCGGCTTCCCTTCCCCACGGCAAACAGGGACAGCCGCTGGGTCAGATGGTGTGGGGTCTCTAAGACCCTGTGCTGGGCTCTACCTTAGAGGTAGTTTAATGTTGGAAAAACGAAGGACCCCCAGCCTTTGCCTACAGGTACACAAGCCAGGGCATAGAGCACCTGGCGGCTGTCGCAGCTGTTACTGGAGGCAAATTTGAGGAAAAGTTTTTGAACGTTAAAAAAGGGAATCCATTAACATGTTGTATATTTTTGTTGTTGTTTCTTAATTTGAGAGGGCGAAATAAGGAGGGATAGAGGAATGAGTCCAGGAGGGAGGGTTGAATTTGTTCAATTCTAAGTAGACAGGGAGTTAAATAGTTCAGAACAAGTAGTTAAGAGAATGAAAAATACAGCAAGGGTTTCCAAAGCTGACGTTACAACTCATTTGCTCAAACTGGCAAAATGACAGTAAATTTTAATATAATAAATAGAATTCTGGATATCTATTCTGCAGAAAACGAAAGAAATGTTTGTTTTAAAAAAAACTGTTGAAAGTTATGCAATGAAATGTTAACCCTGGTTAGCCCAACTAGAAAGGTCAGAAGCAGGAGATGAACTTTTCTCTTTTGTATTATTTGCCATGTGTTATTTCCCTTTTTTATTTACCAAGATATAAGTGACATATAACCTTATTTTGGCTTTAGATATACAACGTAATGATTTCATATATTGCAAAACCATGCATTACTTTTGTAAATTTAACAAAAATGTGCTTAAACATGACCAACTTCATGATGATACCGTGCTCTTCAGGTTGCTGAAGAAGATAAAGAGGAGAGTGAGGAAGAGCTCATCTTCACTGAAACTAACAGTGAGGTTTCTGAGGAGGTTTATACAGAAGAGGAGGAGGAAGAGGAGGAGGAAGAGGAGGAGGAGGAGGAGGAGGAAGGAACAACTGAAAATGAAAAAGGCATTAATGGAACTGTAAATTATGATAGCATCGATTCTGATAACTCTAAGCCAAAGACATTTAAAAGTCAAATAGAAAACATAACTTTGACCAATGGCCACAGTGGAAGGAACACTGAGTCGCCCACTGCCATTCACCCTTGTGGAAACCCTACGGTGATCGAGGATGCCTTGGAAAAGATTAGGAACAATGACCCTGACACCACAGAGGTCAACTTGAACAACATTGAGAACATCACCTCACAGACCCTTGCCCGCTTCGCTGAGGCCCTCAAGGGCAACACGGTGGTGAAGACTTTCAGTCTTGCCAACACGCATGCAGATGACAGTGTGGCCATGGCCATTGCGGAAATGCTCAAAGTCAACCAGCACATCACCAACATCAACGTGGAGTCCAACTTTATCACGGGCAAGGGGATCCTGGCCATCATGAGAGCTCTGCAGCAGAACACGGTGCTCACAGAGCTGCGCTTCCACAACCAGAGGCACATCATGGGCAGCCAGGTGGAGATGGAGATCGTCAAGCTGCTCAGGGAGAACACCACGCTGCTGAGGCTGGGCTACCATTTTGAGCTCCCAGGACCAAGAATGAGCATGACGAGCCTCCTGACGAGAAATATGGATAAACAGAGGCAGAAGCGGATGCAGGAGCAAAAACAGCAAGAGGGCTATGATGGAGGAGCCAATCTTAGGACCAAAGTGTGGCAAAGAGGAACACCTGGCTCTTCACCTTATGCATCTCCCAGGCACTCTCCCTGGTCATCCCCCAAACTGCCCAAAAAAGTCCAAACTGTGAGGAGCCGTCCTCCATCTCCTGTGGCTCCACCCCCTCCTCCTCCACCACCCCCGCCTCCTCTGCCCCCGCAGAGGCTGCCAGCTCCTCCTCCACCACCACCTCCTCCACTCCCAGAGAAAAAACTAATCACACGAAACATTGCAGAAGTCATCAAACAACAGGAGAGTGCCCAGCGGGCATTACAAAATGGACAGAAAAAGAAAAAAGGGAAAAAGGTTAAAAAACAACCAAACAACATCCTAAAGGAAATTAAAAATTCCCTGAGGTCAGTGCAAGAAAAGAAAATGGAAGAGGGTTCCCGACCTTCTACCCCACTCAGATCAGCTCATGACAATCTCATGGAAGCTATTCGGGGAAGCAGTATCAAACAGCTACGGCGGGTAAGTAACCCAAGAGCAGATTTGGGGGCACAGATGTGGTACGTGAGTGAGCCTTCATTGCACAATGGCACTGAAGTCACCTCTGAAAGCGTTTATTCATGTTTAAGTATTTTAGTATGCAAGAGCAAGCCTCCAGATTTGGAACACCAGGAGCAGGTCACTAGTGAGCACATTTCCATTTGAGAAGTGTGCCTGGACCACCTTCTTAGCATCCCAGTTCTGGAAGGACCAGGACTATTTTAAGACGCTCCGACATTTAAAAATCCTGATTTGCTTAATATGAAAATCGGGAATACAATTTACACTCCAAAAAAGATTCGTCACTTGTCAAAATATTTACCCCAGAGTTGCAAGTGATTTACAACCTCATTTATAATATAAAATTTGAATATTGACTAGCACACAGCAATAATCTATACCTGAGTTTGACTCGGAGAATACTGCTAGCGACATACATACCCTACAGATATTTTTCCCTGTATCATTTATGTTGTTTTATTGAAAGAAAATCCCCTATTTTTATAGGTGGAAGTTCCAGAAGCTCTGCGATAAACACATGATCTTAAGAAGAGGATGCAGAATCACTCAGTGGTATTAAATAAGATGCATTGTGAGATGTTTCTAAAATGCCTTCTTCAATTTGAAATGTTCCCTGACTTTAGCAATAACCTCACCCATTAATTCCAAAAAGAATTTTAAGAAACAATCGGCATGTTTCTTCTGTAAATATGAAAATAAACTACTTTTTTTATGTTATGAGATTTGTACTGACAAGAAGCAGGTTATTTAAGGATGCTCTTATATCTCTGGACGTGTTGCTAACTCTGAGCTGTAATGAGTTCATGAAATGTGCTGTTATTTTTGTAATCCCAATAAATTTGGATTGAAGTTTTTTGTTTTTTTTTTAAAAACAAACCAATTTTTGTGTGTGTGAGTTGATACATCTGTCAGGTATGTATGTAACATTGCCAATATTAAAAATATGACATTCTAACCCAAAAAGGGCTTGAGTCCTTAGCATTTTCCTTCTTTGTTTTTTCATGCCCAAGAAAATTCAGAGCTCTAAAAATTCTGAAATAAAAAATTTTCTTTTTTTTCTAATTTTTTAAAGATTTTATGTATTTGAGAGAGAGAGAGAGAGAACAAGTAGAACAGTGGGGAGGGGCAGGGGGAGAGGGAGAAGCAGACTGCCCACTGAGAAGGGAGCCCAATGCGGGACTCCATCTCAGGACTCTGGGATCATGACCTGAGCGAAAGCAGAAGCCCAACTGACTGAGCCTCCCAGGGGCCTTAAAACAAAAAATTTTCTTTAAATCTTCTTGGTAGTGAGATAAAAGCTCTAGAGAAGTCCCCAAAGTGGCCGTTATCATAGTGGGTGCATTGACTTTAGACCCAGAATGTCAGCTGACACTCCAACATTCCCAAAAGGCTGATAGGTACCGAGGAGTCAACCTGATATTTACAACAATTTCTGGAAAAAAAAAAAAAAAAAGGAAAGCTTCTTGGTAGAAGAAATAGTGTTGGGGGAATTCTGGAAAATAAGCCCTAAATTCAGAGCTATCTTGTGGCTGATACTAAAGATTCATCACTCTCATCTCCCTTTGAACTCTCCTTAGATGAACCTTAGTCCAGTGGGCATCAACCTCTTTGTGTCCTACACAAATGGTGACGTGGACGTCCTCAGCACACATCCTAGGACGAAGGCACATGTATTTCTAATCCGCAAATACTATTCCATCCCACCTCCCTCTCACATAAGGAAGGTCTAAATTCAAATAAGAGAAAGACATTTCCAATATTACCTTCATCCCACTCTAGTGCTCCACTCCAATTTATGAAAGCTATAAATCTCTTCTAAAGTCTTTTGTATTAACTATGATTAGCAATGTTTCCTCTGTATCCTGCAGAGTCTAACAGTGGTCCTGGCAAGCTCTCTGGGCCACCCATTCAATGATTGTTTGCTCTATGTACAAAGCTTTGGATTATCTCCAATCAAGAGGATTATGTTTCACTAGGAAATATGTCCAGTAGTTCTTGGGTCTGTTTCTTTTAGTCTGTTTCTATTGTTCTCTTACTCGGTGAGGACCATCTATATAATCTCAGAAGCAGGGGGCCAGAGGCCTTGAACTAAGTCAGTGCCCTGCCTCCATGTGGGGAGTGACTAATGCTTTCTGAACTGTCTGTATTGTCTCAGGTGTATTTCCCCCTACCCCCCACCCCCACCAATTGTTGAAAGGCACAAAACACAACAAAGTATTATAAAGCCCATCATAAGACAGGTATGATGTGATCAGAGACTGATTAGGTACATTTATCATTCCGGAAAGACACTGCTAGAAGGTTATTTTAGAACACAGTGCTGTAAACATTCGAGGGGCTATGACTCTACTCAGCAAAGGACAGGGATGAGTTCATCCTGCCTGCAAACTCATAGAGTTTGTATGGAAACTAATTAGTTCATACTCTATAAAGAGCTTTCAGCTCACTGGGAGAAGAGAGTCCAAGAGCAGATGAAGTGTTTAAGCTGTGATTTATACTTGCACATTAATCTCTTCAAGTACACATCATCCGGCTTTGAAACGAGGCCAGGATGCTGAGTCTCGCGGCGGGTCAGGAGCCCGGCTGCCCCAGGCATTTATAACTCAGTGTCATCAGGATGTTGATTTAATACCTGCCCTGAGGTAGTTGCTCCAAGCGAGGGAAAGGAAGAGGTACTAACAGGCTGCGAGGCCTAGACTGAGCCGTACCGACCACGGCAGCAAATCCGTAGGTTCTTGAAAAGGCCTCCCAACCACTTCCTTTCATGTCAGAGTATACACTATCTTTTCTTGTTTTCTCTGAGGTTTGAAAGGTGGAGTCTTATTTTCATTAATCATCAAATAGCGTGGCCTAAAAGACTAAGAATTGACTTAAGAATTACAAAACTCAGAAATATGGTACAACATTAGTACCCTTGACAACTTCCACAAAGACAGATTTCTAAGTGCCTGCTGGGTTCCAGACACTTTTCTGGATGCTGAGGGTACACAGTCAATGAAGGAGATAAAATCCCTGTCCTGTAACGGACATTCTCACTGAGGGAGCTTCCACCAGCCCTCAAACATCATGCATTCACTTACCAAGTGCCTCTCGTGTACTAGACCCTCTGCTCCTTGCTGGGGAGACCAAGTTAAACTAGAGAGTGTCTTCCACCCCAGAGCAGTGGGAATCCTGAGAAAACCATCCCTTCCTGAATATGTGGTAAGAATTGACTTAGAGAAAGATTTAAGGTCATACGTGGGCACTGAAGAAGCCTCATCATCTAAAGTTAGGTCAGGTAACTTTTTTCTGTAAAGAATTAAGGAGTAAATACTTTAGACTTTGTGGGCCATTTGGTCTCTGCCGAAACGATTCGACTTTGCCCTTGCAGGGCAAAAACAGCCATAGGAAATATGTAACTGAGAGAGCATGTGTGTGTTCTAATGGAACTTCATAGATGCTCAAGTTTGAATTTTATATAACCTCCCTGAATTGTTAACTTTCCTCTTTCGATTTTTTCAGCCATTTATAAATGTAAATGCTCTTAGTTCACAGGCCGTTGGATAGATTTGACTTGGGAGTCATAGTTTACCATAGACCCTTGACCAAAAGCAGATAGGGGTCAAGGAAAGCTTTGGTGGGGGGGGGTGTGTGTGACTGGGTGGCTCAGTGGATTAAGCATCTGACTTGATTTTTGGCTCAGGTCATGATCTCAGGGTTGTGAGATTGAGCCCCATTTCTGGCTCCACGCTGGGTGTGGAGCCTGCTTGGGATTCTCTCTGCCCTTCCCCCATCTCTCTCTCTCTCCTCTTTCTCTCTCCCTCTCTCTAAAAAAGAAGGCAAGAAAAGAAAGGCTCCCTAGGGATAGTAACACATGGTTTTTTTAGCCAGTCAAATGAGGGGGCTAGGGAATAAGGAAGGATATTTAAGTTTGAGGAACAGGGCAATATAGAATAGTTGAAAATCATACAGTTAAATGTAATTCTGTAAGAAGGATTTGGCAAAAAGTTAATAGTTCAGTCTTTTTTTCCAGTATTGATAATTTTGGTGAATTAAAATTACCACTTATATTTTCTCTATGGGCTTCCTTTTTACAAAAATAGTATGTGATCATTAAGAAAAATCAGAATATACAGGAAGTGGGGGGAGGAGTCAAGATGGCGGAGAAGTAGCAGGCTGAGACTACTTCAGGTAGCGGGAGATCAGCTAGATAGCTTATCTAAAGATTGCAAACACCTACAAATCCAACGTGAGATCGAAGAGAAGAAGAACAGCAACTCTAGAAACAGAAAATCAACCACTTTCTGAAAGGTAGGACTGGCGGAGAAGTGAATCCAAAGCGACGGGAAGATAGACCGCGGGGGG